>NW_026876559.1:0-198493 GCF_032173495.1 Musca vetustissima
ATATGTAGCATTTCTTACTGATTGGTACCGTATTGCTAGGGACTTTGGTGCACCGTACACTTTTCATAAAATCGGACGAAACTATATATGGGAGCTATATCTAAATCTATACCGATTTTCTGGAAACTTGGCAAACATCACTCTAGGCTCAATTCAGTACGTTATGCCAAATTTCGTACAAATCGAAAGATATATAGGAACTTTGGTGCACAATTTACATGAAATCGGACGAAACTATATATGGGAGCTATATCTAAATCTGGACCGATTTTCACGAAACATACCAGACATCATTCTAGGCTCAATTCAGTACGTTATGCCAAATTTCGTGCAAATCGAAAGATATATTGGGACTTTGGGGCACCATTTCATGAAATCGGACGAAACTATATATGTGAGCTATATAGAAATCTGAGCCGATTTTCTCGAAACTTGGCAGACATCACTCTAGGCTTAATTCAGTACGTTATGCCAAATTTCGTGCAAATCGAAAGATATATAATGCACAGACAGACAGACGGACGGACGGACATGCATAAATCGACTTAGAAAGTGATTCTATGCATATTCTCAAAAGGAACCATGTGTCTATCTCGTTTCCTTTTGCCTGTTACAAACATATGCACAAAGACATAATACCCTGTACCACAGTGTGGTGAAGGGTATAAAAACGATGATCATATAAGAAAGTTTGGTTATATTACTCGAGAATTTCAGAGAAATCGGTCGTAGAAGACGTTTCGCATCAAGGAATCACCATGTATAAACAGTAAGCAAGGAGTGAAAAAGGATTTTGGTAATTGATCTCTAAATTGTGTTTTTGTTGCAGATCTACAATTCTAATCATATTGGGTGCCATACTTGTTGGCACTTCTGGTCAAGTTATTTATTCCGGTCCATGTCCAGAAAATATTCAAACTGTAGATAGTTTGGATTTAGAAAAATATTTAGGTTCATGGTATGAATATGGTAAATATCCGGTGTATTTTGAAAACGAAGGTAAATGTGTAACGGCGAAATATACCCTAAATGCTGATGGCACGGTTAGAGTGCAAAATAGTTTGGTGAATGAGAAGTAAGTGAAGATACACATTTTTTTATAATAATTTTAATTGTGTTATTTAAAAACAGTATTCAGCTTTGATATATATTTATTTTTTTGGGAATTATTTTATTTATTGCGAATTATTTAATTATAAAAAAAATATATTTTCTATTTTTCCAGCTCCAATATCTATGAAGATATTATTGGTTCCGCCACCATAGTTTCACCTGGAAAATTATTTGTCAAATTTCCCGTATCGCCAGCCTATAATGTAACCACAAATTATTGGGTTTTGGATACAGATTATGATAATTATGCCACGGTCTACTCCTGTACACCTTTAAATAATAACTCGCATTCAAGTAAGTTTTTAATTTTAGATTTAAAGTGATCGAAGAAATCGAATGACGTTTATTAATTAATTTCTTAGCCATTGTTTGGATTTTAACCCGTGCCCAAATACCCAGTGCCACCGTGATTGATAATGCAGCCAGTGCTTTGAAAAAGAACAACGTGTCCTTGTTGCCTTTGAAAATTACCAATCAAATTTCTTGTGATGATGTTAAACAACAGCCGCAATAAATAAGACGAATTGGTAATTAGAGAAGTGACGCCCTTTTGAAAACGGGGATTTCGGAAAGTTAAAAATTATATAAAGATTTGAAACCAGTAAAAATAAAACAAATATGGCAAGATTATTATTTTTTTGGCTTAGTTTCTTTATGTTGAAATGGGATACATTAAAAAATAATAAAATAAAATATTTTGAGGTTATACATTTTAGAAAATAAGGGAGATCTTGACCGATTACATTAATCGTAGTTCATACGATATCTTGTCCGCCTTTAAAGTTTGTGTCACTAATACAAAAAATCGAAAATGTCTTTAAGAGTTTTTGAGATTTTCACTTGAAATTTTAAAGAAACGTTCTTGAATTAGTGTAGGTTCGAATTAAATAAAAAACAAAATTCAATTTTTAGAAATCGAGAAAGGGTGGCACAGTGCCTCGAATTATGTCTAGAATGACGATTTTTAAGTTTTGAAATCGAAATCGGTTCAGATTTAGATATATCTCCCATATATATTTTCTTGTGATTTCATGTAACGCAGTTCCGATCTCACCGTGAGATAGAAGTTTAGAATGTCATGTGTTCGGCCAGTCCGACTTCTTTTCCTTCCCTTATTGGTTAATTTAAAATTGGTTAATTTATGAATGCTAGCGGACACGTCCACTGTTCGTGGATGATTGAAAGCCCAATAACATTTAATGGGTAGATACGAATCTAAATAAACAGTCGCGGACAGTCAGTGGGTTTTGGAGAGAGTATTGGAGGAAATGACCGAGTACATATGATACCAAGATAAACGAGACATGATTGGCACTCATAAATAATCAATTTCTAGGTCTTATGTCACCTCCTTCCTACAGTGACTTCCATATCACTCTTAGTCGCCCTTGTGTTACCCGGTCTGCAGTCAGGGTACCAACTGTATTCGAACGGACACTTGTCGATACCTGGCTGCTTCAACAAGTTATTCAGACTTAGCTGTCAAGTTCTTATGAGGCTATGCAAAAAAAAGCTGCCATGGAATCTTCAGGAAAAAAAAAACTAAAATTTTAGTCATTTTAATGGATTTGCTGCTTTGGCATCCTTAGTCTCAATCTCGACAAGTGCAACATCAATAATACAATTTAACCTCCTCAACGATATCGATCACTGTTAACGTGTCAATGGACCATAAACCCTTACCACACCATTTCTCTCGTTAACATAAACGCAAGCCTGGGGAGACATACGAACCTTCTGCTCGATCTTATCGAGGAAACCGGATCCTTCCATCCCTTTAAGGACGTGGAAGACGCTATGGCTCCTATAAACCAATCTGATGGGAGATGATATCAATCTCTGCGGATCAAGCGAGACAGAAACTCGGATAATGACAAGAAATCCCTTCACATCATGAGAAACATTCAATTTATTCGGAAGATCTTACGGAACTATCCAAATGAGAGACTTCTTGATGTAACGAGTTCCTACGTCGCCTTTAGGTTTGGTTAACCCTCCAGCTGGAGATAACTTTGAACAGAGGATTCAGATAAATAAGGATCTTCGAGGGTGTACCAGAATTCCTACGTCGCCTTAAGGTTTGGTTAACCCTCCAGCTGGAGATAACTTTGAATAGAGGATTCAGATCAATAAGGATCTTCGAGGGTGTACCAGAGTGATGAGAAATCCTTGACACCATCTACCATTTCAAAGGAAGAATAATTTTAATTTCCGGTTTCAGTTGTTTGGACATATGGACAAATCGACATTGTATGGAACTATGTCATTGTTGTTAAAGCTCCAATCTAGTTATACGTGGGCTACTATAGGCAACAATAATTGTTATCTGGCGCCCTATAATTAGAATGTTAGACATTTTATAGCATAAACGTGATCAGTACGATTGTACGTACCACCATGTGTTGTGTTGTTTACATTGACTTGAAAACTCTTTTTGCCACAAAATTTGAAATAACTCGTGAAAATTTTCGTTCTATAATTTTCAGAACTTTCACGTGGATTCGCTGAAAAACAGGATCGTGTCGAATTGCGCATAAACATTTTTTTTTAAAAATATGATTGCATTGTTTCTGTATTGGGACTTCTTGATCGAACAAATTACTACGCGTGTAGAGGTGACTCTAGTTAACCCTTCGAGCACGACTCTGCTTATCCAAACCTTCAAGGGTGTATCTGAATAATGAGAAATCCTTAACACCATCTACCATTGCGAAGGAAAGATAATTTTAATTTCAGATTTCGTTTATTTGGACATTGCCCCAATAATCTCTGGGGTTCTCAGATGGACATTTTATAGAATTATGTCTTTATTGACCAATCTCATACGAGGGCTACTATGTGCAACAATAGGTATTACCTGGCGCCATCTGGCATACCCATTAGAATGTTTGCATTTTATAGCATAAACGTACTCAGAATGGTTTGTCGTACCACCATGTGTTGTGTTGTTTAAATTGACTTGAAAACTAAATTTGCCACAAAATTGGAAATACCTTGTGAACATTTTTGTTCTACAATTTTCCGAACTATCCACGTGGACTGCAATCTTGAGAGAAATTGAAAAAACGAAGAAGGGGAGACCAATCATTGTGTACGACGCTAATGTCAGATCCCACTCATCGGCTCAAACCAATGTTTTGCTGATCGTCTAAAACGTGGAAACACCACTAACTTGGCAACCAGTGACTTTTTATTTTGCACATATCCAGAAACAAATGTGTGGTCAACGATTTTTGTGGCCAGAAGACAATATGCCATGTTCGGAAAAGCTGCGACAATTAGTTTGAGCCCATTAAAAACTGCATAAATCATGCAAAATAATAATTTCAAAATAACAATAAAATCACTTTATAATTAATAACAAAAATATGTTTTTTAATTATAATTATTATTTATTATTTAAGGTTAAGAAAAATGTCTCGGAAAAGAAGACTATAAAAAATCGAATACGGTTCATAATAAAAAAAATCCCCCCTACTGTGACTTCACGATTAAACAAATCACAAAAAAATAAAATGAAAAAGAATTTAGGAGTTTAATTTGAATTGCTGGGAAACAGACTATTCGTAAATTTAGTAGCCTTGACCACACACAGAACACTTATCAGAATTAAATGCATTTGTAATCTCGACGAGGTTATGTGGAAAAGGGAAAGTGTACAAAAATTGTATTAATTTGAAAAAATTAGAAAACATATGGTCTGTTCCCATATTGGAAGATCTTACTATTTTTTACAATTTTTGTCCATCGTAGTAAAAACTAAGACATTCTTGTTGTAAGGAGACTGACCAACAATGTATTTAAGGTTTTTTTTTATTAAAATTTGTGTTTTTTAATTTCTAAAATATTTAGAAATTAAATCAATTTCTGCTCGAATTTTTGTCATTCCACCTTGTAGTACCATTTTAAATGAAAATGTGACTAATTTTTTAAACAAAAACATTATTTATTTATATTTTTTGCTATTCCCATGTGGATATGTATTTTCAGACAAATAAGTCATCCACAAATTCAAGGTTAATAAGTTCCGGTTCAATAATATCTGTCTATTACGTATTACGTCTATTTCACGGCTGGTTGAATTCGGTCAACAACCTTTTTAATTGTATGCTGGTGCTTAAAAAAAATATCACACCTAATTGCAAATAGATGACAATAAGTGTCAAACAAAAGAAAAACGTCAAACACTTCTATGTGCCAACAGACTTACAAGTATTTGTAAACAAAAAGATAAGGAAGAGTGGAAGGGAAGTAAATCACACAACAAATTAAAAAAAATAGTTAACAAAGTGACGGATTGTGAAGAGACGTTCAAATTTTCCATTAAGAAGACCTTCAGTTACTCTCAAAAGAATATCTTTCAACTGTTCCCTTCTGTAAAGACGACCTAAGGTTCCCTAAAAAATTATACCTCAAAGCTGATCTATGATCCTTATATCTTAGAAAATTTAGAGCTCTTTTATATTTATACTTAAATCATACTTAAATACTTAATCACTCTTAGAACAAATACCTGGCTCTGTAGTTTTTCTACAAGACTACATTTACGCCTCTTCTCTGGTATAAGAAGTCCTAGAACTCTTTTATGAGAAGAAGACCTTCAGTTCCTCTGTACCTCAAACTCTTCCTTAAGAAGAAGACCTCATGATCTTCTATGACGAAAACAAAAGAAGACCTCCAGAAAGAAAACCTTCAGCACTTCCATGAAGAATACCTTCAGCTCTTGCATGATGAAGACCATTAGTACCTCTATGAAGAAGAAGGAGACTTTCAGCTCTTTCATAAAGAAGAAAACTTTCAGCTCTTCTATGAGAAAAAGACATCCAGCTATTCTATGATGGAATACCTTCATATCTTCTATGAAGAAGGCAACCTCCAGCTCTTCTATGAACATAAAATACATTCATCTCGTCTATGCGAAGGAGACCTTCAGCTATAAAGAATATGATCTCCAGCTAGTCTATGATGAGAAGACCTCCAGCTCATGAATGAAGAATACCTCCAGCTCCTGTATGAAGAATATCTCCAGCTCTTCTATAAATAAGAAGACCTTCACCACTTCCAAGAAGAAAACCACCCTTACTTCAATGAAGAAAACCTGTAGTTCTTCTATGAAAAAAAAGAAGGCCTTCAGCATTTCTATGAAGAAGAAAGAGACTTTCAGCTCTTCCATTAAGAAGAAGGATTCCATCTATTCTATGAAGAAGAAGTCCTTCACCTATTCCATAAAGAAGAAAACTTTCAGCTATTTCATGAGAAGAAGACATCAAGCTATTTCTATGAAGAAGAAGACCTCAAGTTCTTTTATGAAGTTAAAATACCTTTATCTCGTCTATGAAGAAAAAGACCTTCAGCTTTTCTAAGAAGAAGACATTCACCATTTTTTTGAAGAAAAAGACCTTTAGCTCTTCTATGAAGAAAACCTCCAGCTTTCTAGAAAGAAAAATACCTTCAGCTCTTCTATGATGAAGAAGAAGATCTACAGCTATAATATAGGATGAAGACTTCCAGCTCTTCTATGAAGAAGACATCCAGTTTTGGTTGGAAAAAATACCTATCAGATGTTCTTGGAAGAAAACCTCGAGACTTTGGAGGTATCTTGCTTTTCTATAAGAAAACAATGTCAGTCCTCTTAAGCTATTTTCTAGTTCCTTAAAGTCTTATCATTGCTCTTAGTCATTTTACTCCAAAAATCTCTTACCATTCACATCACATCTTGAATATCATTTAAAACAAAATCATGTTTATTTCTTAAGTCTTTTGTTTGCCCATTCCCCATTCACAACACTTAACTCAATACCAACAAAGAAAATTCTCCATTAACGTTGGTTGTGAAAAGAAGAAGAAAAAAGCTTTTTTGCAAACTTCACAGAATACTTCCTGGTTCTTTGAACTTCTTTTTTATACCCCCTATACCAGCAAGCAAATGTTCCAGCATCGATAATAAATCTCCAGAGAGAATTTCATAATCGGCAACATTTCATAATTGCTATTTAATTTGTTTCTGGGTACAGAGAAGTTATGTGTTGCAGATTATATATAGAAAAGAATCCATTTAACTATAAATCAATATTGTCAACGAAATATTGTTGTTGTTTTTTAGGAAAGATAACAACAATAAAATAATTTTTCCTCTACTGGAAGTCTTTGTTTAGACTTCCACATTGCTGGGTAACAAAAGTTCGTCTTCATGAAAGGAGGTGCGGTTGTTGTATACAACCGAATGCGGAAGAATTGTTGTGCGGTAATGTTGTTGCTGGTAAACACAAAACGCCATCATGCCACCACCACCACCAACAAACAGCACGTTAATGACATTGAATATCAGACAAGCAGGCAAACAACTAGGCATCCATTCAGTCAACCAGTCCCAAGATGGTAAAACATGAAGAAAGATGCCATAACTAAAAAAACTTAGCAAAGCGTCAACTATTTTTCCCCTGAAAAAATAAATCACTGGCATGTGAACGTCAAGCCATAGATGAACTATGAAATATATGATCATTGACTTAAAGCAGGAGATATGTGAGAGATTTCAAATCACAAAGGCCCTATTTCGAAACAATGTACGGCAGTGTACAATGGTAACGGGGCAATAATCTGGTAGCCAATAACTACATCTTTACGAAATGGTTAAAAATAAACCCAGGAAAAATATCCAATATCCCAAGATCATCATCAATGCTAACTTCTAATACCAATAGAGGTTGTAACAACAACAACAAATTTCATCAATACAGCGTTGTGCCAAAAACACCAAAAACTTTATTTGCAGTAGAAAAAAAGATCATCAAGATTATGGTGATACCTTGGCTTCTTCCTATTAGACTGCGAGGAGAGAGTGGGAGAGGCAAACACACACTCCGAGTGTCTTGAATTTGAATTAAGCAAACCAAAATGCATGTGGTCACATGCAATGGTTAGACATTCCACCAACCAGAATTGCATTGCATTGTGGAACATTTGTTGGTTGGCAACGGTTCAAAGGGGTTACCAGTTTTTCTGCTTTCTTGCCTTTCCTTCTTTTTTTATAATTCTTGGGTTCTGTTTTTGTTGTGTGGTTCATGATTTCAGAATTTCTTCGTTTTACTTTGGTTGCCCTGCCGAATGCTTCGGGAAAACAAAAGCAAAGGAGGCAATGTATCAAATGGGCTTGAAGAAAGTACAGTACAGTGACTTGGGATTTTGTTGCCAATATGAACCGTTACACAGAAAAAAAATGATGAATTAGGAAATCTGAGAAATTAGCCTTCAAAGAATTTAATTCTACCGATTCTGTATGAATATATAAAACTCTTCTATGAGAAAACCCAAACCTATGAAGAAGGCATCCGAATCTACCATGAAGAAGAGAACCTTTAACTATTCTATTAAGAAGACCACCAGCTCTTCTATGAGGAAGAAGAAGACCTCCAGACCTTTTACGAAATGAAGAAGGCCTCTATGGATTCTTTAACGAAGAAAAAACATGCAGCTCTTCTATAAGGAAGAAAAAGATCTTCAGCTCTTCTATAAGGAAGAAAACGACCTCCAGCTCTTCTATGTAGAAAAAAAGACCTAAAGCTCTTTTATATAAGAAAAGATCAAAACTCTTCTGTGAAGAAGACCTCCAGCTCCCTATGAAGCAGAATGCCTCTAACTCTTCTATGAAGAAAAAGACCTCCAGCTCTTCTATGAAGAAGAAGACCTCCAGCAATTCTGCGAAGAAGAATACCTCCAGCTCTTCTATGAAGGAGAATACCTCCAGCTCTTCTATGAAGAAAAAGACCATCAGCTCTTCTATGAAGAAAAAGACCATCAGCTCATCTATGAGGAAGAAGCTTCAACTCTTCTATGAAGAAGAAGAGCTTCAACTCTTCTATGAAGAAGAAGAGCTTCAACTCTTCTATGAAGAAAAAGAGCCTTCAGCTTTTCAATGCAAAGCCCTTCTATGAAAAATAAGATCTCAATCTCTTCTATAAAGAAGAACTCAATCTCTTCTATAAAGAATACCTTCATCTCTTCTATGAAGAAGACCTAAAGCTCTTCTATGAAGAAGACCTAAAGCTCTTCTATATAGGAAGACCTAAAGAAGACCTAAAGCTATTCTATAAAGAAGACCTAAAGCTGTTCTATAAAGAAGACCTAAAGTTCTTCTATAAATAAGATCTAAAGTTCTTCTATAAATAAGATCTAAAGCTCTTCTATAAAAAAGACCTAAAGCTCTTCTATAAAGAAGACCTAAAGCTCTTCTATAAAGAAGACCTAAAGCTCTTCTATAAAGAAGACCTAAAGCTCTTCTATAAAGAAGACATAAAGCTCTTCTATAAAGAAGACATAAAGCTCTTCTATAAAGAAGACCTAAAGCTCTTCTATAAAGAATACCTAAAGTTCTTCTATAAAGAAGACCTAAAGCTCTTCTATAAAGAAGACCTAAAGCTCTTCTATAAAGAAGACCTAAAGCTCTTCTATAAAGAAACATAAAGCTCTTTTATAACGAAGACCTAAAGCACTTCTATGAAAAAGATCTAAAGCTCTTCTATAAGGACTACCTAAAGCTCTTCTATGAAGAAGACCTTCAGCTCTTCTATGATGAAGTCCTAAAGCTCTTCTGTGATGAAGACCTAAAGCTCTTCTATGATGAAGACCTAAAGCTCTTCTATGATGAAGACCTAAAGCTCTTCTATGATGAAGACCTAAAGCTCTTCTATGAAGAAGACCTAAAGCTCTTCTATGATGAAGACCTAAAGCTCTTCTATGATGAAGACCTAAAGATCTTCTATGATGAAGACCTAAAGCTCTTCTATGATGAAGACCTAAAGCTCTTCTATGAAAAAGACCACCAGCTTTTATATGAAGCTTTTCTATGAAGAAGAATACCTCCAGCTTTATTATAGCTCTCAATGAGTAAGACATTTGTCATTTGTCCTTATATCCCTAATTTGGTATGTAGGGAACCAAGTGATCGTTTTCACCCGACCCTACGTTTTCTGCTTCTTTTATTTCTGGCACATTCTTTGGCAATTCTCTACCTTTTTGCAATACCAAGAATTGTTTGTCGTCATTGCCATCAACATGATAATCATCGTCAATTCTAAGGCAGCAACAACAGCAACTTTGTTGAATTCATTCTTCTTTATTTGCAACATTTCCTGTTTAGACCACTTTTTTTGTGCTGGGTGCCAGCAAAAACTCAACATAGCCCATAACCAGACCAGCCTGTTGAAGAGACGAACGAGAAGGGGGACGAATGTTTTGGTGGCAAAAGGTTCTTTACTTCATGGCCATCGTTAACAATATTCTGCACAGTTGAAGCCGAATAACATCATCATGATGAGCAACACTCCCAGTGGATGCCCAGAGAATTGTTCAAAGCAAAACGTGAAAAAATATACAGAAGCCTGCCTCATCTCCATGGCCAGGCAGGCAAAACAAATACGAAAGAATATTCACCTCCATGGTTGTTACCAACCATGGCATGGCGTTGGATTTTTCTTTGAGGCATGTTGAAAGAGTGTTTTGGTTTTTGGTGGTCGTTTCTATGCTGATGGTGTCTAAACCTTAACGAACCAGCAGAAATTCAGCGATGAAAAATGAAGACCAGGAAAATAAGTCTTAGAACTTGCATATGTATTTATGTATGTATTACCATATTGTATAATGATGATCATTTTTTCTATTTTGCTGCAATGTTAGATTGAGGCTCAACAACTTCCTAGTTCGTTAAATTTTTTTGTTACTGCATTTTGATTAGGTAGCTGTTGTAGAGCTGGATATGGTTGCATGGTCTACCGTTTGATGCAAAACTAATTTAAGTTTTCTTGTTCTTATTCAGTTTTTCATTTTATTTTGCAATTTGCCTTGGCAGAAATAATCATAAATGTTGTTTTTATAGCCTGCTGATATATGACTGCTGTGTTCGTTCCCCCGAAGAATTTTGCATTGGTTCTATCTCGTCCCATGCAAAAGGCGATCCAATTATATTATACCATTTTTTATGAGAAGAGATCACTAACCTTTTTCTTCATAATTAGAAATGCTGGTGTTTTCCTCATCCCATGGCAACGTTCTGATATTTATGGGGGCAATTTTTGCGTTACAAACGACTGGTCGGTATTTATGTGGCTTGTAAATGGATTTTTCCAATGATATTTTATCTTGTTTTCAATTCTCTGTAATTTATGGTTGTCATTAAAATATGACAGCTTGTTTGCGATAATAGTGAAGATTCAGGTTTATGTTGCTTCTAATTATTACCTAAGATCAGGAAAATGAAAATATTCGTTCGTGGAAAATTGCATGATTAGGATTATAAAAATGTAAAAACTGACATAAAATGCTGTTTAAATGAATAGCGAAGGTTCTCCGCACAGAAGAGCTGACAAGTTTTCTTAATAGGAAAGACTTAATATAGTAGGGGGAATTCTTTAAATAGCTGAAATGTCTTCTCAAGGTCTGCACAGAAGGGGTGATAGGTTTTTTTATAAAAAATATACAGGTCGTCTTTATAAAAAACTCGATGTCTACTTCACAGAAGAGCTTGATGTCGTCTTCATAGAAGAGCTTTAGGTCTTCTTCATAAGTCTTCTTCATAGAAGAGCTTTAGGTCTTCTTCATAGAAGAACTTGAGGTCCTCTTCATAGAAGATCTTGAGCTCTTCTTTATAGAAGAGCTTTAGGTCTTCTTCATAGAAGAGCTTTAGGTCTTCTTCATAGAAGAGCTTTAGGTCTTCTTCATAGAAGAGCTTTAGGTCTTCTTCATAGAAGAGCTTTAGGTCTTCTTCATAGAAGAGCTTTAGGTCTTCTTCATAGAAGAGCTTTAGGTCTTCTTCATAGAAGAGCTTTAGGTCTTCTTCATAGAAGAGCTTTAGGTCTTCTTCATAGAAGAGCTTTAGGTCTTCTTCATAGAAGAGCTTTAGGTCTTCTTCATAGAAGAGCTTTAGGTCTTCTTCATAGAAGAGCTTTAGGTCTTCTTCATATAAGAGCTTTAGGTCTTCTTCATAGAAGAGCTAGAGATCTTCTTCGCAGAAGAGCTTTAGGTCTTCTTCATAGAAGAGCTTTAGGTCTTCTTCATAGAAGAGCTTGAGATCTTCTTCATAGAAGAGCTTATGTCTTTTTCTTAGAAGAGCTTGAGATTTTCTTCATTGAAGAGCTTGAGATTTTCTTCATTGAAGAGCTTTAGGTCTTCTTCATAGAAGAGCTTTAGGTCTTCTTCATCGAAGAGCTTTAGGTCTTCTTCATAGAAGTGCTTTAGGTCTTCTTCATAGAAGAGCTGAAGGCCTTTTTCAAAGAAGAATAGAAGGCTTCATTAAAAGGCGAGACAAACAAGAAGAACTGGAGTTTTTTTCAGAAGATATTCTTCAGTGAAGAGTAGAAGATTTTCATTGTGGAAGATCTGAAACTTCAGCTGAAAAAGCCTAAAAACCTCACTAGTGTTCCAACAAAAGCTCTTATAAATGGTCCAAAAGTTTTCTTTAAGGCGACCAAAAGGTCTTTATAGAAGACCAACAGGTATTCGTGTAATTCCCCTTTTATTGAATTTCAGTCTTTTTATAAAACACTGGAAATTCTTATTCAGAAAATAACAGAAGATGTTTCATTAAAGGATGGGAAATCCTTATAAAGAAGCCAAACGTCTCTCTTCTTATAGAAGACCAGAAGGTGTTCATATGGAAGGTCAGAAAGCTTCCTTATTGACGTCCAGAAAGTATTCATATAGAAGCCCAGAGGATTTTTGAAGGAAGAGAAGAAGGTATTCTTGTACATAACCAGAGGGACTTAATGCAGATGATAGCAGGCTGTCTTCTTATCGAAGGCCACTACATGGTTTTACAGAAATCCAATAGTTCCCTCTATAGGAACTTTTTACAGAAGCCATACTTTATGGTATAGATTATAGAAATCCGGATGGGAGAACTTCCTATGGAAGTCCAGTATGGCAGTCCAAAACGTTATTTGTTAGATGACAGGTGGCCAACTTAGGTTAGACCAAAACGAAGCTCCATTAGAACATAAATCAATAAGTCACCTCATATTAGACCAAAATGGCCATAGTAAAAGACCAATCTGTTTTTTCTTCGAAGCGGAAAATATTCTTCACCGGAGAACTAAACTTCGTTTTTGTTTTTTAGAAAATATTATTATTTATCTACTAAATAACTTATTTAAATATTACTCAAATTTATTTAAATACTTACTTTTTGTTGGTATTTGGGCACCATTTACTATTGACAATACAATTAACTAAAAATAAGAAAGAAAAGAAGAAGATAATTAATCATAGATAATGGCACAGAGAAAAGTGAAGGCGACAAGATCAACACTTTTTCTTTTCAACATTTTGGAAATGCCAAAAAAATCAGTTCCAAAAACAAATCAACTTACCAATATACTCAGTGATGTGTAGAGACTGCGATGATGATGTGTGAAAGAGCCCATATTTGCCTGTAACCCAAAAGTAAAAGAGAAAAAAATTACATGTTAATGATGTTCCAAAAAAATATATATTTTAATGATTTAATAAACAATAGAGGTTTTTTATGTTTTAAAACCACACAATAAAAATTCATGGAGAATTTATATATTTTTCGATCTATTGAAATTTCATAAGAAACGCCCTCACAAAATATTGGTTTTAAATTAGCCGTCTGCTATTTTGCTATTCATGTTATCATCTTCTTTTATTAGCCATCATCGAGCAATTTAGGACGCCTGCGGTTTTTTAAGGCAACTAGATTTACACATGCTGATGAAATTACAACTTCCATGGTTAACCTTAAACTACATTGGTCCATAAATAGAAGAAGAAGAAGAAAGAGAGAAAAAATACCTAGACATGTGCACACTTTAAAATCACCAAAGTTCCAGGGTGTGTATCTGTCTATTCACAAAGAAATTTGTTTAATGATGTTTTGATTGGAAAATAATTTCTTTCTGTTCTCGTGTCTTTGGTGAGGTGATGTGATTTTTGTTGTTGTTGTTTGAATTAGAATTTCTTTAGCCAAGAATTTGAGAAAAATCTTTCGTTTTTTTTTGGCACAAAGCAATTACAATTACTTGTCTTGTGACCTTACAAAAAGAAAGTCCCAAAAAACAATGTGATGAATGCAAAAATAGGTTTTAAGGTTTGAGGCAACTTGAAAATCTTTGCTTCGAGTAATTGTGAAAATTGACACAACATACATTGACATACATAAAGGTATGGGGTATCTATTATTGAATTTTGCAATAAAAGAAATAAAGAAAAAAAGTGGAATAACTGAATACAAAATATGCTATGCGCAAAATTATCAGATGCTTGATGAGTTACAAAAGCCATTATAAATATTGGACCTCATAGCGAAAATACGAATATTGTTTTTATCAAATATTATTTTAGTGTATTTCACCAATGTTTATAGAAATTCAGAAGTTTCTCTAATAGAAGAACAGAAGTTCTTATAGATGATCTGATCTTGAAGAGTTTTATGTGAGTACCTGCCAATAGGCCTATCACACAGTGGCTGAGCCACAGGCGGAAAAACGCCCACCAGCGCACCAGCACCGAAGTACTGTACCAATTGGAGAGCATGCAGAAGGCACACTGATCTGATAAGAGAACCAGATGGTACATGAAGACTTCTGAAGGGCTTCTTCTTATAGAAAAAGCAATAAGGAAAATAGTAAAGTCGGACTGGGCCGACTATGTGATACCCTTCACCACTATAGGTATATTTTACATGTGTATCCTTACAGACGTAGTCTTTTCGAAGGAACACTGACATGAAATTGAACGATAAGTGAACCGACTAAGATCAATTCATACGCATGCGTGTAACCTATGCTAAATTTCATTTCATTCGGGCAGATTTAGAGTCGCTTGCATACAATGGGCCAATTTATGTAAATCGATTTAAAGCACTGTTCAAAATTTAATCTCAATCAGACACCCGTTTGAAATCTATATGGAAGCTATGTCTGCATCTGTACCAATTTCAAAAAAACGTAATAACGTCATTCTAGTCTCAATATGATAAAATTTTGTGTCAATCGGACAAACATTATGAGTTTGGTGTATAATTTGCATTAAATTGGAGCTATATCTAAATTTGAACCGATTTTCACAAAACTTTGCACACATCTTTCTAGACTTAATTAAGTACGCTATGCCAAATTTTTTACATAAAATCGGACCAATATATATATATATATATATATATGGGAGCTAAATCTAAATTTGAACCGATTTTCACTAAAATTTGCACACATCTTTCTGGACTCAATTAAGTACGCTATGCCAAATTTTGTGTAAATCGAAAGAAATTTAAGCCGTAAATGTGCCATAAAATCAGACGAAAATATTAATGGGAGCTATATCTAAATCTGAACCGATTTTCACAAAACTTAGCACATATCTTTCTAGACACAATTCAGTACGACATACCAAATTTCGTGCAAATGTAATAAATATGGGGGCTTTTTATATAAAATCGGACGAAAATATATATGGGAGCTATATCTAAATCTGAACCGATTTTCACTAAAATTTGCACACATCTTTCTAGACTTAATTAAGTACGCTATGCCAAATTTTGTGCAAATCGAAAGAAATTTATGTCGTAAATGTGCCATAAATCGGACGAAAATATATATGGGAGCTATATCTAAATCTGAACCGATTTTCACAAAACTTTGCACACATCGTTCTAGACTCAATTAAGTACGCTATGACGAATTTCACGCAAATCAAAAATTATATAGGGACTTTGATACACCATTTACAGTAAATCGGACAAAAATATATATGGTAGCTATATCTAAATCTGAAGCGATATCCACGAAACTCAGCACACAACTTTATAGACTTAATTCAGTTCGCCATACCAAATTTCGTCCAAATCAAAAGTGATATAAAGGGAGTTTGGTGCACCATTTACATTGAATCGGACGAAAATATATTAGGTCGTCGAAAATGTCGATAAAATCGGAGAAATGATCGAAGTTGAGCGGCATGTTAGCTGTCGTAACATCGCCCAGGAGCTAAAAATCGACCATAAAACTGTTTTAAACCATCTAACAGAAACTTTAGGATGAATCGAATTTCCATCTGCAAAGCCTTGGTCAAACGGAATGAAATAGACCCATTTTATAAACGAATTGTGACTGAAGATGAGAAATGGATCACATACGATAACCCTGAGTGAAATCGATCGTTGTCAAAGAGCGGAGAACCACCCCAAACAGTGGCCAAACCAGGACTAACAGTTAGAAACGACCAGAACAGGAGAGGTGTCGTGTTCCACCTGGGCAACGCTCGCCACACACATCTACAGTCGATCGATCGTGGTCAAAGAGCGGAAGAACCATTCGCCATACAAACAGTGGCCAAAGCATTTTCTAACAGCATTGCAAACGGCCAGGATTGGCCATTCAGGATTTTACTTTTTCAAGATTGTTCAACAGGACAACGCTCGCCACACACATGCTTGTTACAGATTTGAACTTTGTACATAATATTTAAAGATTTAAAAGAGAAGAGAAATAATTTACAAAAAATTTTGTAATTGTTTTGTTGTTGGTTTTTGGCACCAAGAGAAGTCATCATATTGTTTTTTGCATTGCAAATTTTCTTTAATGAAAAAAAAAAATTGGTATCTAGGGAGGATTGGGAAAATCGACTACTAGAGATTTTTACAAATAAAGAGTAGGTCTTCTATGTGAGAAGACATCTTGAAGTTACCCGTAAAATGGCAAAAAGTTATACAACAAAACGGTGCATATTTGGTCAAATCGGACATTCCGAAGCATGTTAAATAAAGTCCTATATTGCATATACAATTAATGGATTTCTTTTTCCCCATATACCTGGGAGATATATCTAAATCTGAAACGATTTATCCCGATTTTAATAGGTTCGTCCTTGGGTCAAATAGATGAGCTGTACCAAGTGTTTGCAAGTCCTCAACCCACCACTTAGTATTATAATCTGTTGACTAAATGGTGGGTCTATATATTAGTTGAGTCGATGTACACCTGTGTTTTGTTCATCTGTTCATTATGATTTGAAAATAATGTACAGGCCACAGTTATGGACCAATCGTCACGAATATTTCCTTATAAGTCCGGTTTGGGCCAAAGCAAACAGTTATTTTTTGGTAAGAATCGGTTGAAAGGGACCAAACACTTAATTTTTGTCACAATCGGTCAATGTTTAACGGAACAAATGAAAAAAAACGATTGTGTGTAAAATGACAAATTTTGAATCTTGTTGCGTAAATGTCATTCCAGGAAAACATGATCCGATAAAGTTGCCATTTTAAGAAAGGAGACCTCTTTACCTTCTTTAAAATATCAATTCTATTCATGGAAGAAGTTGGATATCCAATGCTACATATTTATACCCTACACAACTATGTTGTCAGGGTATTATAGCTTTGTGCAGCCCCAAAAGTTTGTAACGCCACGAAATATTCGTCCTAGACCCACCTTTAAGTATACCGATCGTCATATCTCGACTAGCTGAGTCGATCTAGACATGTGTGTCCGTCCGTCTGTCCATTATTATTTGTAAACACGATACAGGCCACAGTTATGGACAAATTTTCACGAAATTTTGCATATAGGATGGGTTCTGGCCAATGAAGACCCCTATTGTTTTTGGGAAAGATCGGTTAATATTTAGGAAATGAAATGGAACAAATACTATTTTTTTCGGTTTTTCTGGTCGCTCCAGAGGCCGTAATAATGGCCCGAACTTCGTGAAATTTTGCATGGAGAAGGGGATCGGACCAAAGAATAAGCATGATTGTTTTATTTTTTATTTATTTATTTAGCGGGTCAAATGGACCCTGACATTTGTGTGAAAAAGTACAAAATTTGTACAATTATATATATAAATATATATTTACCACAGAAGGACATAGACCCGAAGAAGGACATAAGACCAGTGTAAATTAACTGTTGTATGTGCTCGGATGTGGGAGTTACAACTAAATATTTACAGGTATCTCCGTATTCGTATATTATTTAGTTACCCATTATCACTCTAGAGAGCGGAACTATAACGCTAATCGCTTTGAAATGTTCCATGAGGTTCCGGGTATGGTCAAGAACAACGCCTATCATTTTCGGTGATGATCTGATAATAATTTTGGAATGAAGTGGACCGAAAACTTAATTTTTTGTGTTATTTTTGAGTCGATCTATAGACCACAAATGAAAGCCGAACATCACAACACAACCCATGGTGAAGGGAATCTGGACAATAGCTATTCAGTACAGCTATTGTCCAGATATTCGGAATAATAATATTCGGAAAATATGTCAGTGTAAGGAAGATGTGCTGTTTACCTCTAATCGGGTAAGAGGGTGCAAATATCACGAAATATTGCCCAGGCTCGGAATATACAACCGCAGAAAATTTGAGTTCGGTGGTAGTTGTGTAGGGTATCGTATGGTCGGCCCCGTCCGACTATACTGCTCCGCTCACTGGTTTTGTATTACCATTATCACAGAAAAATAATCCGTGGGATGTTAACGATCAGTGGTAGTTGTGTAAGGTATCATAAGGTCGGCCCCGTCTGGTAATGCTGTTCCGCTTACTGATTTTTTAAATTTTTTATTTTTTGAATTTTGCCTTGTAACGGCAGTGATCATTTCAAAGTAATTTTAAGTGATTATTTATACTCTTTCGAGTCGAGCTTGATGATCTAAGTTTTGCAATGAAAAGGAAAGCCAGGAGAAGAACCTATGTACCCACCAGTATGCGACGCGTTTCGCCGTTGGTTAAGCGGCTCATCAGGCATATTTTGCTATGTGGCTTTACAAAGGTCGTACGTTTATTCCGCCCTGATGCGAAACTTGCATATGCGAATTAAATTCAAAGTTGTCAAAGTTCAACATTTGTCTTCATTCTAGGAACTGTCCTTTTCAAAGCAGATTTTTGTTGTAGGGATGGATAGTTAATCCACACACCTACAATTTCTTCCATGGTATACACATGTTTTTGCGCAACCGTTTTGGAAGTGTGTTGATGGCTCAGAACGTTAAGTGGTCTGGCAACATTTGTGTTGCTCCGAGGACCTAGATTCGATTTTTCAAGCCCAGAATTTATTATTGGCCTTATTCTTGTTATCCCGTTTTGTAGAAATGCTTTCCTCCAAACATAACTTCTTAACAACATGATATTGATTTATTTTACTTCATTTCAATTATATTCCATTCCAACATATTTATTCATTTTTTAAATTATTCACAACTATCAACTTCCAGCTGGTTTATAATCATCTAACAAATTTCTACAACACAAAACAAATCTTAATTAAAGAATTGTCATATAATATATTGTTAATTTTCGATTAGAGCGTTTTAGAAATACACATTTGAAAATGAATTCTTAAAATATTCAAAACATTATCGCGCCATAAGCTGTCGTCAAAAAATACATAAATTTTCCCAAGCCAAGTTGATTTTTATGGCTATAGAGGCTAGAACT
The DNA here is from genome assembly GCF_032173495.1 of Musca vetustissima. Classification (NCBI taxonomy): domain Eukaryota; kingdom Metazoa; phylum Arthropoda; class Insecta; order Diptera; family Muscidae; genus Musca; species Musca vetustissima. The sequence goes on from NW_026876559.1 coordinate 19,564, forward strand.
AAGTTGGAAGCTAACATAACTATTTGTTGTATTGTCTAGGTGGAATTAGAGAATACTAGTGGTTGTTGTTGTTATTCTTGTTGCTAACATACTTTAAAATGAAATTTATGTTAATGCGATCAAAAGGAAACAGAAACAAGAAATTTCTCCAATATCAATACAATGATTTGTTGTAATTTTTTTTATTTCGGTTTGTGGTCGGAAAATCAACCGAACCAAACTCTAAACAAATGTTTGTTAGACAAAACAAAGATGTTTGTTATTAATGGAAACTTGTTTTCCATTTTCCTTTATTTTTGATGTTGTTGGAATTTTTTTTAAAGGGGGTTAGCATAGCACGAATTTGACCCAAACATAAACTCAAATTGAGATCTCTCATGGCTATGTCTTTATTTTCCATTTCTTTTTTCTCTCCCGAATCTCACCATGATTCGATTTGAATAGGACATGACATGTTAGATAGGAAAAAAACGAAATGCATTGTTTTCCTTGCCAGCGACACGATTAAGAAAAACAGCCAACATTAATTTTCTTTTCTGGCTTCTATGTTCAAAAAATGGTCTTTAAGCGACAACATCTAAATAGAGACATGACAAATACAAAATATTGCCAATGTTAGGTTTCCAATGCCGAACTACCAACATTAGAACAAATAAATCTTTTAGGAAAATAACATTTTGAAAGTAGACAAGGATTATTTGTTGTACAAAACTTATAGTGTTGTTTTTGTCATCGCGATGGAATTTATGAGCTTTCATTTATCAGATAGTTGAAAAAGTTGCAAGGGAGGGCTTACTAATTATACCCTACACAACTATTTTGTCGGGGTATTGTAGGTTTGTGCAGCCCCAAGAGTTTGTAACGCCGCGAAATATTGGTCCCAGACCCACCTTTTAGTATACCGATATTCATATCCAGACTAGCTGACATGTGTATCCGTCCCTCCGTCCGTCTGTCGTTTGTCCATTATAATTTGTAAACCCGATACATGTCACAGTTATGGACCAATCGCCTCGAAATTTTGCATGTAGGACCGCATCTGTCCAAAGAAAATCGTTATGTAATCGGTTATGACCGCTCTTGTTTTTGGATCGGTTGATATTTAGGGAATGAAATGGGCAAAAAAAATTATTTTTGTTTGTTGAGCCGAACACCATGAAATTTTACACCAGTAAGATAATTTAGCCAAAGAATAAGCACGAGTGTTTTGATGAAGATCGATTAATACTTAGTGGGTCAAATTGACACAGACTTTAATTTGAAAAAATACAAAATTCGTATTCTGGGGCGTATATGTTTACTTCTGAAGGACATAGAACAGAAGAGTTGATACTTCGGTGATGTTGAGAAGATATTTAGAAGGTGCAATGAACTGAGAACTTTATTTTTGTCGGGTTTTCTAGTCGCTCCAAAGGCCATTTTTTTATCACATTTTTTATACGATGAAGAAGATCGATCAATATTCCGAAGATCAAATCAACTAAAACCTAAAGTGACGAAATATTTTTATTATGGCGTAAATATTCACCTCGGGGAAACTAGATTTGGAAAATATACTACGGTTAGAAATTGGAGCCGGTCATGAGGGTGCAAATACCACGAATTTTTGTCCAGGCTTAGAATATAGAACCGCAGAAATTTAGATTTTCGTGGTAGTGGTGTAGAGTATCATATAGTCGGCTCCGTCCGACTATACTTCTCCGCTCACTAGGTTTTTTTAATCTTCATAGCGTCAGAAGATATTCTATTGCTGATATACGTGTTTTCGAATTACGTATTTCTTAAAGGGTTGAAAAATAGATTTTTATATCCTAAACTATAAACTAAATCGGAGACCCAAAAAAAAAAAATCTAGACCTGAATACAGGTGGAAACACATAAGAGGACTTTTAGGCTTGGCATGTGAAGTTGGTTTCTTTTATTGTAAAAGAATAAATGAAAACGGCGTCCAAATTCAAGTTTGGCTGCGATATTGCTTTATAAATTGATAATTATGCCACTTAAAATTACCCCTTAAAATTCCATGTCGATTTGAAATCCATATATAAAAATTATATTTCAACTGAAGTTGTGGTAATTTGTCATTCCCGAACCTTGATGTGTAAAAATCTTCTTCGCAGAGGATCTAAAATAAAGATTCATATTTTCATATTCTATTTTCGGTATGATGATATTGGTTTAAACCCGATTGTCCCAAAGAAGTGGCTGTAATTGGGTATTCCGGATTGGACACTATCTTTGCAGAATCTGCTGATGTGAGTCCATGGTTTGACATTGACCCCAATGTTGACATATACCATGGGTTTTGAACGTTTCAACACCACATTCTGACGATGAAAATCGTTGACGAGGCAAACGCTGTCATTGGGTGGCACGTAAGGATTTTGCACCTTATGTTCAATCAATTCCCTGTTTTGCCTGGTCAACAAGGTGCTGGGTTGGGCACATTTCTGGGAGCTGGCGTTTCATCTTTTATTGTTCGTTTTTCAAAATTTCCCGAAGTTTTCAGAAAATCAAATTTTGGTATACCACTCAGAACTGACGTCGTCCAACCCTACACAACCAAAACAATCCCTACATGACCCGTTTTGCCGAAAAAAAAACATGTGACCATTTCTTTTGAAATGCTTCTTCCACGAATAACTTTCGTTGGAGTTAGCTCATCTTCGAAGACCCACACGCTCGATAGCTGTTTCGCTTTCGGGCTCGTAGACATATAGCCATGATTCGTTATCTATATGCCTCTATCTCATGGTATTCCACATGCATTTCTAATAGTATCAGTTCTCGCACGGCATCGATGTTTTGTAGCAAAAGGGGTCGTATTTTGGTCGACATTCATGTCCTTCGTCTTTGAGCGAACGTCCGCCACGATTGAATTCAGTAAATCAGTTTTTCACATTCATTAAAGCATTCTTGATGCTAATTGAATTTTCAAGTCACTGCAAACAACACAGCACACGGCCGTACGTCAAATCGTACTGAGTATGTTTATGCTAAACAAACTTTCCAGTGGAAATGTGTATATTTAGCAGCCCGTATGACCGGAAGTTATCTCTAAATTCGAAAAGATTTACACCAAACTTAACACAGACAATTCCATGGTATAGAACGGTCATAGACATTATCATAGGCTTTAGAATTATTTTAATCGATTCGGACCAAATTCTGTAGGGTTAGTGCGTAAGCAAAATGAATGACCCGTTGCAAATTTTATACTAATTTCCATGCTACACACACATGCAGTAGAATATATTTAGTATATAGAATATCCCCTATTGGAAGTCTAAACATTCACTGGAATAGAAACACTGCAATTATTTCTTTTTTAACGGCATTTATTTCAGAGGCGGTCTGAGGAGACCCTTAATTATACCCTACACAACTATGTTGTCAGGGTATTGTAGCTTTGTGCAGCCACAAGAGTTTGTAACGCCGCGAAATATTGGTCCTAGACCCACCTTTAAGTATACCGATCGTCATATCTCGACTAGCTGAGTCGATCTAGACATGTGTGTCCGTCCATCCGACTGTCCATTATAATTTGCAAACACGATACAGGCCACAGTTATGGACCAATCTTCACGAAATTTTGCATGTAGGATGGGTTATGCCCAATGAAGACCCCTATTGTTTTTGGTAAAGATCGGTTAATATTTAGGGGTTGAAATGGACCAACAACTTTATTTTTGTCAGTATGCTTGTTCTGATAAAGATCGGTCAATATTTATCGGGTCAAATGGACCCTGACTTTTGTGTGAAAAATGACAAAATTTGTATTCTATAGCGTATATATTTACCCCTGAAGTTGATAGCATATTCAAGAGGAGTGGCTGACCTTTAAATTGATACTAATTATATGGTCGTATGTACTCAGATGTGGGAGTTACACTTAAATATTTACAGGTGCTTACGTACTGAGATATTATTTAGTAACCCATTACCACACTAGAGGGCGGAAATATAGCGCTGATCGCTTTGAAATGTTCAATGAGAATCCATGTATGTTCAGGGATATCGGCTATAATTTTTGGTGATGATCAAATAAAAATTTTGGGATGAAGTGGACCGAAAACTTATTTTTTTTTTGTTTTTTCGAGACGATATATTATAATCCGAACATCACAACACAATCGACGGTGAAGGGAATCTGGACAAGTAATTAGAAGGGCTGTACTCAATATTGGGAATATTCGAAAAATATGTCAGTGTAAGGAAGAGGTGCTGTCGATCTTTAATCGGGCAAGAGGGTGCAACTATCACGAAATATTGCCCACGCTCCGAATAAACGTCGGCAGAAAGTTAGAGTTCCGTGGTAGTTGTGTAGGGTATCGTATGGTCGGCCCCGTCCGACTACTCACTGGTTTTTATTATATATTCTAATTATTTTTTTCCAATTAAATTATTTCAATTTTAAAATATTTACACTTTTATTTCGAAAATCAATTTTTTCACACAATCTCTTCCTTTATTTAAATTCTTTTTATTTTAAAAATTTCTTCTCACTTCCTGATTTGACGTTTCTGTTATATTTCCTTTTTTTCTTCTTTAAGAATTTTTTATTTGTTAGCTTGTTACCGAATCACCGCATTTTCAATACTGATCGAACATCACGTTTTCTATGTCAAGCGAACACATAACATATCAAAATACGTAAACACCAAAAGTCTAAACAAAAATATTCTTTATTCTGGTTACTTCATTTCCGTCTTAACCTTCACAGTTAGGTTTTTATTTTTATTTGGCCCAAAAATGGCATGTCCGCCAACAAGTATCCAAAAATAAAGAAAAAAACCCGACAACAACTCACGAATATTTGAAATATGATTACTCATGATTATAATCGATCAAATGGCGGATGGGTTCACACGCTGTTGGTTCATGTGCTAGATTTTTATTTTTTTTTGAAAATTAACTAGAATCAAATTACGGTGTTCGGTACATGGAGCCGCCAGCCACTCACCGAGTTAGAAGGTGAGAAAAATTATAAACGTTATCATCTTCGTATTGGAATTACATAGATATAAATAAAAGAATATGCCCTATCATGTCAATGAACGTGATGTTTGCACAAAAACAGAACTACATAAACATCAAACATAGATACACCACAAAAGAACAATATCATGGTTACAATATTCGTTAATGGAGTTCAAATAATACGAATGTGGTTCAAAATTGTAATCGATCAGCTGTGTTGTTGAGTTGACTTGGGGTGGTGGTTTGAATTAAAATGCAATGGATTTTTGTTGATTGCATTTTTGTGGCTGTATTCAGAATTATCTTCGCCCTTGGATATGCAACTGAGTCAAAGATCAGATTGCCGAGCGTTCTCATATACAAATAACCTTTAGACATATTCAGACCCTTTAGACATATTCACAATCCACAGGCCTGGTTTGAATTATAAATTTTTGAATCATTCAAATAGAAATATTCTCAGTTCGAGTAATTGTTCTGAACATTTTACAAGACATTGCCCACTTTAATATTTGGCTTATTAACATATTATGGTATACGATATTTCCATATATAATTTACGATATTCCAATAACTCCCTTCGTGTATAATGATTTTACCGTATTTGGGTACAAAATATGAAAATGCCACCATACATAGTTTAGACATATATAAAGTTAACATACGATATTTAAATTTTGTTAGATTATTTGGCTCAAAATATTTGAATATTTACGATATTTGAATGATTGAATGTCATGCATTTTAATTTGCCTTTGTCATGAGTTTAAAAAGGGTTAATAATAATTACGATATTGGGTAAAACATCTATTTGCATTTCAGTGTAGTTAATCGATACTGGCATAGTAATTATAACTTGAACTACATTATGATAGAGTTTACGATATTCATGAATAATAAAAATTTATAATTTACGATATCATACTTTGGAGGAAAATTAATGGAACAAAGTCAATATACGATATTTGAACTTTGCTAAATTATTTGTATCAAAATATTTGAATATTTACGATATTTAAAATATAAATTACTTACATACGATCTACACAATTTTTTGGATGTCATGAGAGGAAAAAAAGTGAATAATAATTTTACGATTTTGAGATAAAACATCTAAATGCTTTTCAGGGTAGTTAATATTCGCGTAGTACTTAAAATTCTATATTAAATTTTACGATATTAATTAATAAAAATAATACGATAAACTTTTTGCCGATTACGTTATTAAGTTCGCTATATTTAAGGCGAGTAAAATGTTCGCTATTATTACAGTACGTTATATGGTTTTTCAAAATTAATCTAATGTTGATTACTTATTTACGATACCTGCTACAAGTAAATAAACCATTTACGATACATTTATGTATGAAAATTGATGATATTTAATAATCGATGCAACATTTAAATTTTAAAATAGCTATTTACGATATGTGGTCAACTTTGGCACTATTTAAAATTTCGATATATTTTACGATATGTAGGAAATGTGGAAAACATAAATTAATGAATAAATATTTGAATGAAAAAGATATTTTTGATACTACGATATTTTAATAAATATATAACCCCGATCCTCCAAATAAATCAACTAATTTTAAATATCGTAAGTAAAGAGTTGACAATGTTTAACTAAAAGTATTTGTTATGGATTTTTTTTTCTAAGTGCAGTATATGGTATGTTTTATTTTTGCAGTATTTTTTTACGATATTAGACAAAACTTATTACGATATTTGAAAAGCTTGATACTCAATTTAATAATTTTGAAATGGGATATTTAAAATGACAATTGCTATATTAAGGACTTTTGGATAATGGCGATAGCATTTACGATATTCGAATAAAATCTATAGAAATTTTACGATATTTTGTAAATGTATATAAATTGTTCGCAATATGCCAAATACGATATAGTGTTACAAAATGTAGTTGACAAATTAGCTCTCTAGCACAATTCCAAATAAAAAATTGTTATCGTAAAAAAATCATGTCAAAAGCTAAAATTTCTATAAATATCGTAAATATTGCGCTGCTATTATTCCAAATAAAAAGTTGTTATCGTAAAAAAATCATGTCAAAATCTAAATTTTCTATAAATATTGCGCTCCTATTATTTACGATATTTATAGAAAATTTAAATTTTGACATGATTTTTTTTACGATAACAAATTTTTATTTGGAATTGTGCATATGGGATATTTTAAGCAAATTGTAGTGTATATAATGTATATACGATATTTGTTGTGTTATAAAATTGTTTACGATATTTAAATAATATTTATGAATGATATTTTTACGATATACTAAAATCCACAATTTGCATTGATAAGGCATAATTGAAATTTATAGGATGCCGATAGTCTTTACGATATTCGAATAAAATGAATTAATGTTTTACGATATTATGGAAATGTATACAAATTGTTCGTAATAATATCAAACACAATATAGATTTACAAAATATGGTTGAGAAACTAACGCGGCACATGAAATGTTTCATTGTTGAAGTACATTTTTTACGATATTGGTATACAACGACATAAAAAAAAATATGGTACTCGATTTAATAATGCAGTATTGGTATAATTAAAAATTGCTAAATTAACGATATTTAGTAACGTCGATAGTGTTTACGATATTCGAAAAAAAATTAACTGCAAATTTACGATATAATGTAAATGTGTCGAAATTTTTCGTAAAAATGCCAAACACGATATAGATTTAAAAAATGTAGTTGAAAAATTAGCACTCATAGTGGTGGAAGTGAATATAATATTTACGATATTTAAAAACAGTTTACATTTTAACAAATTTTTTTACGATAATCACTTTTTGTTTGAAATTATGATATTTGGAGCAAGTTGTGTTGTATATAATATATATACGATATTTTTTATTTTATATAATACAAATATTTATGATATATATATATATATATATATATAATATTTATGAATTAAAAATCCACAATTTTTATTGGAAAGTGGAAGCATAACTTAAATTATGGTTGACAGGTATTTGATATTTGAAAGGATTTATTCATCATATTTGAGAAAATAGATATTACGATATTTCAATAACGTGTATTTTGTTATAAATATGTTTCAGGGTATGAAGGGGTTTTTGTAAAGAAGCGATAAATAGTTTCTGGGGAGAATATCCCAAACAAAAATCAAGGGGACTGATGAGGATCAGTGGAGAGATCCGAATCTATAGTCCTTTCTGCCTTATTCCTTGGCGGACAATGCCACACGTTTCCCACTAATAAATAGTTGTTTTTTTTTCAAAACAACAAACTGCGATTATTCCTGACTTTTCTAATGAAAAAAATATATATTTTTTTAATTAATTTTTTTGTCAAGTTTCCAATATGGGAATATTATTTTTTTACGATATTTGAATAGCGCGGACAAAATATTTCTTATATTTAGAAAACGAGAAGAAATGTGAACTATTTAATAAATTAATATTGTAAAATATACATTTTTGACGTTTTCGATATTTTGTGGATAGTGATTTTACGGGATTTAGATAAAGTGAGTGCTGTTCTCTCTCATTGACGATAATATTGACCCTGCTATTTTTTTGTATTTTTTTTAGTTTTAATGAAATATTTAATAATAACTGATTTTTAGGATATAATTTTTACGATATTCTCAGGATTTCGCCGGATTTAGATAAAGAGAATTTCAGTTCTCATTACAAAAAGACAAGATTATGGCAGTAATGATAATAATACTGAATCTGAAATTGTTTTTGTAATGTATTCTTATTTTTATGGAGTTTTTTTATTATTATTCCGGTCCTATCAAGTTTTATCTCCTTGGGACTTACACCTCCCAGAACGCAAGGCAATACAATGGATTCAAAATAATAGTTCGTTTTATCTTCCCATGATGATCACATCCGTCATGCATTCTATGACACAATCATTTGAATGGCTTGTCTGTGTGTATTTCAATGAAACATATACAAAAACAACAACAACAAAATGAGCATCATTCTATCTAGAAACAAAAACACCAACAATAACAATTTCCACTCAGTCATCAATGATAAAGTGCGGTAATGAGTTGTTGTTGGTGGACAAGGTGTGTGTGTGAGTGTGAGTAAAGAAAGCCTAGCAACAAAAACTATTACCTCAAAGTCACGTTCTTATCAAAACACTTACAAAGGTGTGTTTGTGTGTGTGGAGGCGAAGGTGTGTAACGGTAGCTGGTTTATTTTGTCATTACGTTCATTAAATCGTAATTGATACCAATTGTTGTTGTTGATGACCATTAATGAGAATCATCATCATTGGCAGCATCATTGTTGTTAGAATGCTACCGCTATACCATTCATAAGCAATAATTCTTAACTGAAGATCAGTTTTGAGTTTTTCTTGCTTCCTTAAGAATGGCCTTAACGTAATAGATATTATGAGCTGTGTATTGTTGTTGTTTATTTCCACCTGCAATTGATAACTACAACGACTGGCACATGGAATAACTTTTTTATTTGGGTCATATTTTTATTGAGGGAAGTGACTCTCTCTCTCTCTCTTAGTTTTTAGAGGTGGTATATAAGAGATTGGGAGAGAAAAGGCATAGGCATTTACACTTACTCACTCACACACTCACTTGAACACGCATAATAGTTAAGGCCACGTTTCAAATACTAACTTATAATTCGATTCTATTTAAGCCTTTACACTTCTTCTTGTTGTTGCAACAATAATAAAATTATTGATCGTAACAATTGATAGTTACGCTTATAGATTTGTTTTTGTCGAGTCTCTACTTGGAGCCGTACTTTTGATTATTATGGTGGGGTATTTATTTGTTGTTGTTCTTCTTTTCACATACTTAAGAATTTAGGTGAAATAACTGCTACTTACTTACCTCCACATACCCACTCCCATCCAACGATAACACTAACAACTGCCTATCATTCAACTGCTTCTACGGCTATTACTGAGTGGCAGTGATGTTCAATATTTGCCTAGCAAAACTTTACTAAATTATTCGCATTGCTTCTAATTGCAAATACGAACATTCAAAGTGAATGCAAAAAAAGAGCAACAACAACAATCGTCAAACTTTAAATACAGCTCAACGTCATTCTAATAATAGCAAAAACAATAACAACAACAAAACAAGTGTTTGTATTAAATGAAGCTTTTAAGCTAGTACGCTATAAAAGGTGTACTGAGAACAACAAAGCCATACAATTTAGAGTAATTTAGAAGAAAACCTGGGGCCTAATCTCTTGACCTGTGCACAATTTTGACACCTTTCTAGCCTATTATGATGGATTCCCCCATTATCGATTTCAAGAAATCAATTTTTTATGGACTATATCAGAACGTAGAAATAAATCGAAAACAATTACTTCGTTGGAATAATGCGGCTAAATTTTTCAAAAAACTTGAATGGGGCTAGATCATAACATAAACCTATATTGAACATTTTCTGCATAGTTGTACAACCGCCTCCCCCCCACCCACAAGAATCCCGAATGCCACACTACAGATAATCCCCCAGATTGAATGTCAAATCGTGGATCGATATATCCAAAATTGCATATTTTTAGAAGTCCACGTATCTTTTATCCACTATTCAGATTGACATTTCTAAACTTTTTCCATGGTTTCAGTCAATATCGAACACATGTTGGGCGCCATGTCTTTGTCTGTTACAGTAGAACTCTATAAGAGCCTGTAATTCTTATTGTAATGACGAAATTCCATTTGTGAGAACAAAATTATTATTGTTATTGAATGGCTAAATTTGCCTTGTCCCAAGTTGGGCGCCAGTTACAGTATGTCAAAATTTAATTTTTATAACATTAACACCTATGATAACACATTAGGCAACATTTGTTTGTATATTTGCTATTTCAAAATATGTAGCTATACTGAAAATATATATTCTGAGCAATATCGACCACATGTTGGGCGCCATTTGGTGTGCCTATTACATTAGAACTCTAAAAGATACTTGCAGAGACAATTACATTTGTGATGACAAAATTGCAACTGTTATTGAATTAACAAATAGCCTTGCCCCAGGTTGGGCGCCAATTACAGTTTGAGAAAAAGGGCGCTATATGACTCTTATAACATCAACACCTATGATAACTTCTTCGGCAACATTTGTTTGCCCATATAAAATTATATTAATTTTTGGGATTAATACTTGGGCGCCACTTTTTACATCTGATCTCAGCGCAACTTAAAAATTGCCCTGGATTCTTAGAGTCGCCCAGAAACGAGTTGAGAGCAGGCTTTTCGGTGAGTCTTGGTACATGAGATGAAGGGAGTCATTCAAAGAAGAGTTGAAAGCAGGCTTATCGGTGGATCTACATGAAATGCATGAGACGAAGGAATTCATTCACAGAAGAGCTAAAGGCAGTACTTACAGAAGAGGCGAAAAAAATATTTCTTAGTCGAGCTGAAGCAGGAAGTCTTTATGAATGACTAAAACGACTTTTTAGACGAAGTGAAGCAGCGTGCAGGATGTCCTTATAGGCGAGCTGAAGCTGAATGCCGGGGGAGCCTTTATAGACGAACTGAAGGTCAGGGAGTCTTTATAGACAAGCTGAAGCAGGGAGTCTTTATAGACGATTTTTTTGCCCTGGATTTTTAGACTTGAGTCGTCCATAAACGAATTGAGAGCAGGCTTTTCGGTAAATCTTGATACATGAGACGAATTCATTCACAGAAGAGCTGAAGGCAGTCCTTACAGACGATGCGAAGAAAATAATTCTTAGCAGAGCTGAAGCAGGAAGTCTTTATGAATGACTAAAACGAATCTTTAGACGAAGTGAAGCAGCGTGCAGGATGTCCTTGTAGGCGAGCTGAAGCTGAAGGCCGGGGAGCCCTTATAGATGAGCTGAAGGTCAGGGAGTCTTTATAGACGAGCTGAAGGTCAGGGAGTCTTTATAGACGAGCTGAAGGCCAGGGAGTCATTACAGCTGAGCTGAGACGAGACTTTATGGACGTGATGATGCAGGGAGTTTTATAGACGAGCTGAAAGCCAGGCAGTCTTTATAGACGAGCTGAAGCAGGCAGTCTTTAGAGACGAACTGAATGTCTGAGAGTCTTTATAAACGAGCTGAAGGTAGTATTTATAGGCGATCTGAAGGTAGTATTTATAGACGAGCTGAAGAGAGCTCTGCCGAAGGGAGCCTTTATAGAGCTGCTGAAGTAGGATGTCTTTATATACAAGCTGTATTGAATCTTTATGGACGAGCAGAAGGGAGTCTATATAGACGAGCTGAAGGGATTCTAGAAAATTGAAGTATTTGAAGAGGTGGTTCTTGTTCAAATTGTTCATCTAGTTCTTCATTGGTCGGAGCTATGGAACTAAATGAATGACCAACGTCGAACGAGATCAAACTGTTTTAAAAACGAAATTGATATTGTATATAATCAGAAGTAGTTGAAAGGAGCTATTCCGCAAAGGGGACAATCGATACCAGTTAAAATTTGTTCGTTCACCTAGTTAGAAGAAGATTGCTCAACTCTCTTTCTTTCCCTACATGATTCTCAATTTTTGTCCTAAGTAGACTTTCAAACGTTTTAAATTAGGGATTTATAAATCGACTTCGGATACTTTGTGCTGAGAAAACCATATGTCATATGTCAGGGTTGATATTGATCGTGTAAGAAACGACAAAGTTGCATTTTGATGACAAACTTTTAAATTTCGAACATTTCACTTAAGGCTACACAAGTCAAGCTGGGGATACGTAAGCTCCATGATTAGTATTTTTTTGTACAGAGAAGCTCAAGTTGATTTTTGATCATAAAACAATGCAGTATCAAATTTTCAAACATATAAATCAGGGATATACAAAACGAGTAATCTAATAATTAATCTTTCGTATGGAGAAATCCAAACGGAGCGGTCAATCTTATATTACTAAAAAAACGACACATGTTGTGTCAATTAGAGAGAACGGCAAAACGGCTAAGTCTGTTCTCCATTATATATTTGTCATTAAATGATATTCCTAAATTGGGCGCCATTTGAATGCCAATTTTTTTAGATATTAGTAAAGGCTTAAAAAATATCATAGCTCCTAATTCTTTAATTTAACATCCGGCCCCGCGTTGGGCGCCACTTTGATGACCGTGTGGCCAGACATTGGGTGCCGTTTCGATGCCAGTATAAAATCTCCAGTCATAGGGACATACATATTTCACATATGAGTCATTCAACGTTCAACGCGATTTAAATGACTTCATGGTGTTTACAATTTGTTATAATTTGTATACCTAATGTTGGGCGCCAATTTAAAAAAAAATTAGAAATGTATTATTGACATGAAGAAATAGTTCCGTAGGTTCCGCTTTTCTGTTGTGAAAAATAGTTTACACCTAATTTGCGCAATATATACAAAAATACCTTACATTTTTCATTTGAAAGCGAATTTTATATATGAAACTTAAGATTTTGAATTTTAAAATATATAATTATAATTATATAATTTTTATTATATTATTATAATTATGTTTTCTTTTTATATTGTAGTGCTACTACTACTTCGTCATTGCATTCCAAAAATTCCTGTTCTCAAAATTAAATGTCAGTTTTTTTTTTGAGTTGTCTAATTCTCTCTCACTATTCAATGTTCATCATTGCAAATCGGATTTTCGAACAGACAAATCGTTAAACAATAAATTGCAATAAATTAAAAAAAAACGAACAAAATACTGATTGAGTGGAGACTTTGAAATAACCAAAACGCGAAGCCAAAACATGACGTAATCTTGCAATATTCACGCCAACTCATAGCTTAGAGAGTGTTGATGTGCACGTATACATTTTTGCGTACTTATATGGCTTAGATAACATAATGAAAAGCTTAACAACACTTATTAGAGGTAGAGAGAGAGAGATAGCGAAGAGTATAGAAGAAAAGCTAAATGTCGAAAATAATTAGAGGCAAAAGTGATGGGTATATATATTTAAGGAAACTCCTAAGTTACTTTGTTGGAATAAAGCGGATAAAATCTTTCAAATACCTTAAATACGCCCTTAAGAATCCGGGATGTATCTTTTTTATCCACTATTGAGATTGTCATTTCTAAACTCTTTAGGTGTTTCAGTCAATAAGCAACAACATGGGCGCCATTTATTTTCCTATAACATCCTTTGGAAATGCGGTAGGGTGTCGGTACTGTTATATGGGGCTATATTAATCGTTCATGTATCTTCTATCCACTATTGAGATTGAAATTTCTAAACTCTTTCCAAGGATTCAGCCAATAAGCAATATCGGGGCCTACACAGACAATTAAATATGTGATGACAAATTTGTAGCCCTTACGGACGAACTGAAGAACATTTTTAAGACGAGCTGAAGGCCTGGGAGTGTTTATAGACAAGCTGAAGGCCTGTGAGTGTTTATAGACGAGCTGAAGGCCTGTGAGTGTTTATAGACGAGCTGAAGGCCGGGGAGTCTTTATAGACGAGCTGAAGGTCGGGGAGTCTTTACAGATGTGCTGAAGGTCGGGGAGTCTTTACAGACGAGCTGAAGGCCAGGGAGTCTTTATAGACAAGCTGAGGGCCAGGGAGTCTTTATAGACAAGCTGAGGGCCAGGGAGTCTTTATAAACGAGCTGAAGGTCAGGTAGTTTTTATTGACGAGCTGAAGGCCTGGGAGTGTTTATAGACGAGCTGAAGGCCAAAGTGATGGGTATATATATTTAAGGAAACTCCTAAGGGACCGAAACCACATGGATCCCTCAGTGTCATAACTTTTTCATGAAAAAAAATGTTAGGAAAATGTTTACAAAAATAGTTCGGTGTACCTAAACCTATAGAAGTCCTACTAATATTATTTGCTATGAAATGTTTATACCTTAGAATTGGGACAGGCCATGGCATATCGCCTATTAAGTCTTTTCCTTGTTATAATTCAAGTTTCGATGACATTGCCATCCGTACATCCTCTTTATGAATGTGTGATACGTTGATATTTTCAGAGTCTATCATCTGCTTGTTTTTATTTTTTGTAAATGTTAATAAGGTAATGAATTCTGATTAAATATTTTTCTACATTTTTGCCATATCTCTTTTAATTGAAATCATTTTTTTTTTCATTTTCAGCTAAATACTCAATTATTTATAGAATAACCTTGAAAAAAGTGGAGATGTTTTCCATGTATTCAAAATAACAACAACAATAAAAATTACAACAGCAACAATTACAATTGCAACTAAACTGTTACGCTTGAATGATTTTTTTTCATGAATTACTGAATTTTGTTTCCTCCACCAAGTATTTTTGTTATAAAAAAAAAACAACCTAACGTATATATCCCATTAACCCTTTTGTACTGTGGCCAAAGAAAAACGTCTTTAATTTTTTATGGTCTCTTCTGGATTTCCTCGTAATAAAATAAAAACGAATGTCTTAAATAATCTCTTTTAGACGGTATTATAGCTACTTAAAATTGTTATGTCATTTAGTTGCGTCCAGTGAAAGTACCGCCGCTGCCGCCGCCACCGACATCACCAACCATCCAAGTGAAGTGAAGTGAAGATGTGTTGACCAAATGGCCAACTGGTCAGCCGTCAGTTGGTGTTAAAGGTTAAGTCGTTTTGGCCAAGTCTTTAGTAAAATGACGGAAGTAGTGTTGAATTAAATTGTGTGTGTGGCGGCTGGTCATCGTTTGATTGATGTTGTTATTTTCATTTGATACGGATACAAAGCGAAAGGGAACGAAACATTTAGTTAGAAATTGTATGAGGAATAGGAAAGCCCTTATAAAAAAGAAATAAAATTAATAAATTCCAGCAGAGAAACTCAACTCATATCTGAATTTACTAAACTATTACACACTCTCTTTTTGATGCACACTCTTTAAAATACAGCGGAAATTATTTCGTCTCTATGTCATATATTCCCATTAATTAAGTTCATACGTTGGGCGCCATTTAGTTTCCTACAAAATTTGAATTTAGGTAAAATCCTATCTTCTATGAAATTATGCTGGGCGCCATTTTTATCATATGGAAAATAATCATATGTTCTACTTCCATTCTGTCCAATTCTGTTACAATCAGATCCTATTAATATTAACACAAAATATTTAATGCAATATATTAATACGTTGGGCGCCAACTTGTGACCATTGGAAAATTAAAAAAAAAAACTGAAAAGAAAATATATCCTTGTAATTCCAATTTTGTTGTAAGAGGAAAAGGAAATCCCTTATAAAAAAGATATAAAATTTAATAAATCCCTGGTTCTCAGCAGAGAATTCATCAGTACAACTCATATCTGAATTTACTATACTGTTACGCACTCTCTTCTTGATGCACACTCTTTAAAATACAGCGGAAATTATTTCGTCTCTATGTCATATATTCCCACTAATTAAAGTTCATACGTTGGACGCCATTTAGTTTCCTACAAAATTTGAATTTTGCAGGTCTTTTAGTTTCAACAACTAACATGTTGATGTCCTTTGTTGGGCGCCACTGTAGAAAACTAATCCTTTTGAGAACATATTTCGAGAGAATATTATGAATTGTGATAATGCCTCTATTTTAATTTCAGAATTGTTACCTTCGAACCCAGCTTGTGAAAATTAAAAAAAAAAAAACTGGAAAGAAAAAATATCCTAGTAATTCCACATTTGCCTCAAGTGGTGTTCGAACTTATGTTGGGCACCGTTTTTGTCATATTAGGGGGTTTAGGTAAAATTGTATCTTCAATGAAATTATGTTGCGCGCCATTTTAATCGTATGATAATAAAATCATATATTCTTCTAACATTCTGTCCTTCTCTGTTACAATAAGATCCTATTATTATTTAAACAGAATATTTAATTCAATATATTAATACGTTGGGCGCCAACATGTGACCATTGGAAAATTAAAAAAAAAAAATTAAAATAAAAACATATATTCTAGTAATTCCAATTTTGCCTCAAGTGGTGTTCGAATTTATGTTGGTGCGCCGTTTTTAACGTTTTAAGGGGTTTAAGTTTTAAAATCATATCTTACATGAAATTATGTTGGGTGCCATTTTAAAAATATGAAAAAATCATATTTTCTACTTCCATTCTGTCCTATTCTGTTACAATCAGATCTTATTAATATTAAAACAGAATATTTAACGCAACATATTAATACGTTGGGCGCCAACTTTATGAATAATTTTCTCACAAACAATAAAAATTAAATATTTTTAGTTTTATACCCCAACCCAAAATAATAAACTTGGCAGCATCAATTTTAATAATACAGGGGCTTTTAGAATCCTAGACTCAAGATAGAAGCCAATTCGAAGGCAATGATTTCTGTGAATCCAAATTATAGCCAAAATGAGCTCAAACATTGAATGTGGTATTTGTATTTCGTGAAACAGTTTTCTCTGCCATAAAAAATAAATTAATTTCAAAAACCATAAAATTGATCTATAAAACATTTTGCCCCATGTTGGGCGCCATTTATTCATATTTCTAGCACTCTTTGAATCTTGGCAAAACTAAAAGCAAACAAATAAATATAACAGATTTTACTCACATCATGCAAGTCATGTTATTAAAATCATTAATTAATATGAGGCACTATGTTGGGCGCCATTTGCCTTTTTATATCGTCTATGCTATTATAAGTAAATTAGAAAATATATTTTTTATTCTCAGGGGCTTATCTTGACACGCTGACAACTTTTGAGTCATGTGGTATATGCCTCAATTTGTGTTAGCTTTCCTTGTTGGGCGCCATTTGCACTTTCATACTTTTAGAAGTGAATAAACTATTTTCATACATCGAAACAGAGATATTGCCTGGACATACGTCCAAGTCTTGCATAGGCCTTAATTAATGTTTGCCCCTACGTTGGGCGCCATTTGTATATATTGCCCGGATATAATCACAGATATATAGGAAGGTCGTATAGGCTGGCAAAAAAGGCCTTGTTGCCACACAACATAAATACTGTGCGTGTTCCGATAATATAAGATCGTCATGTGACATATCGAGTGATAGAGAGATTTTTCCTCCAGCATACATTCGATAATGTATTAGAACCTGTCCATTAATATGTTGTAGAATGCCACACAATTTGACAATCTTCGAAAAAAGGTTCCCGATGATTAAACAAGTGAAAAAGCGTTAAGTTCGGCCGGGCCGAACTTTGGATACCCTCCACCATAGATATACTGACATGTACTAGAAATGAAAATATAGGGAACATACCAAAAAGTGGACCTATACCGACATTTCTAAAAAGGGATTATGTAAACCATAATACAAATTTCAGAAATTTTTAATGGATAATTATACCCTCGGCCATGGACGTATATTCATAATTTTTTGTGGGGAGATTTGGTACCTATTAAGGACTCAAAATACTAAATAATTACAGTCAATTCGGTGAAAAAATCTGGTCAAAACCCCCCAAAAAATGGAAATTGGGAGGTACCCTTATATGGGGGCTACTAGAAAAAGTGGACCTATAGTTATAATTTTTAGTGGTGAAATTTGTTACACAATAAGAACCCCATGTACCAAATTTCAGCGAATTCGGTTGAAAACCGCGCTCAAGAACCCTAAAATACCGAAAATTGGGGGATACCGTTATATGGGGGTACCAGAAAAAATTGACCTATATTTATAATTTTTAGTAGGGAGATTTGCTTCCCAATAAGAGCTCAAAGTACCAAATTTCAGCGAATTTGGTTGAAAAACACGCTCAGGAATCTCAAAATACCGAAAATTGGGGGGTACCCTTATATGTGAGCTATGTTTAAACGTGGACCGAAATATCCCATCTTCGAACTTGACCTGCCTGCAGACAAAAGACAACTTTATGCAAAATTTCAGCACCCTATCTCAATTCCTTCAGAAGATAGCGTGATTACAACAGACGGACGGACATGGCTAGATCAAGAATATATATACTTTATAGGGTCGGAAATGAATATTTCGATGTGTTACAAACGGAATGACAAAATTAATATACCCTCCATACTATGGTGGAGGGTATAAAAATGAGACGGCACAGGTGACGAATAATGGATCTATGCGAATGTTTTCCCTACAAAGACCCACACTGATCCTCACAGATCCAACTAATGTTGGTCGGCGAAGAAAATGGTCGCCTGTTTGTTCCGCAAAACTGTCCATGTGGCAACGTAGGAGGTCAATACTCAGAGGTGCATCACCTACTACCGTACGATAACCGATAATCATAATATTTGTTATGCCTGTTATGACATGCCTGGAGCCCTCATATATTTGTTGTATCCAATTTAAATTGAAGACCGGCTAAAATGTCGTCTCATATCCGGTTTCAGTGGGTCTTCAATATTAAATTGAATACCACAAATATATGAGGGCTTCAATCATGTCTTAACAGACAGATATGGTTCCAGGATATAGCTTAGTTTCAAAAGTACTTCCTTAAGATTTACTTCAAAACGGTTTAGGTTTAGCTGCAGCTGTCACATATGGCATGCCATTCTCTTCAATTTGGTCCAAAGAAGATTACAATATACTAAATTTGTGGTAAGGGTACCATATGAATTCCGATATATGGCTTCCCTTTCTTAGAAGAAATTCCCATTCTCTTCAATTTGGCCCAAATAAGATTACAATATACTCAATTTAAATAATTTCTAACAAGTTAAAATGTATTTTTGTAATTTCCTACATAACTGATCTCTCGATCCCTGTTGTTTTCTTTCCTTTAAATATTTGTGTTAGAACTTTCCACAATGGAATTTTCTAGTTCATGACACTTCGATCAATTCGACCCACAAAAATAATGGAAAAAACATTTTCCAATGACATCAAATTCCATTTTCATTGTTTGCAATTTTCTTTAATTAGAAGTCATGGTGGTATGTGCTGTTGGTCTGATGGTGGCATGTACTACGATGGCCCACTACAATGCAATTTGCACACAAATAACCGTTATTCCCTACATACAGCCACAACTCCCCCAAAACCTTGTAACTTCTTAAATTACCAGTAATTTTATTTCATTTCTTTTTTTTCTACACATTTTCAATTTCATTTTATCCATTTGGTTGTTGTTGTTACTACTGCTTCCCATTTCGGGTACTTTTTCTGACCTCATTAGGTTATGGAATTTGCTCGATTGTGTGATTGTTGGTGTTGTTGCTGCTGTATTTTTTGTATTTGGCACAGAATCGGTAAGCAAATATCGCAGACTATTAATCGCTAACTACGCGAATATTAGATTTGAGAAATCCATATAGAGGTTTATAACATGGACTGGAAGTAGACAGATTTTGTAGTGAGGATATCTGTACGGAGGGAGGTGGGTTTATGTAAATTGTTATTGCTATTGAATGTATATGGTGGGAGGGTTAACATTTATTCTTGATATTATAAGATCGAAAGAAATTGTTGTTGTTTGGTTTTTCTTATTTGACCTAATTTTGTGTGAGAGTGTGTGTGTAGTGGCTATTTTACAATGTTGTTGAAATAACATACATTCATTCGTACCTTCATGCGACTGACTGTGTGTGTGAAGTTTTATGTTTTGCTAAGGCCATGCTGTGACTTCGAGGTTTCAAAGTTTGTGCCTTAAGTCTTTTGTTTTGCCTTCAATTGAACTCTGTTCGATATATGAGTCTTTCAACACTTCTGTTTGAAAGTTCTTAAAAAAAGTAGCTAATTCCGTTTTTGTTGTTGCTGTGCGGTGTGTGGCATAATTATCTCCCAGTATGTCTGCATGCATACCTATTTATTGCTTTCTTCCTTTTGGCTTCATGTTTGTTGTTGCTGTTGGTTGTCTACTTTTTTTTGCCCAAAGACAAATCTTTTCATCATGTCGAATATAAAAGAAAATTATCAATCTTCATTAGTTTCTTATTATGCTGGGCGGCTTGGTATGTGTTACCATCATCATCGTAATGATTGCTGTTGTTTCACAGCTTCTTGCGGTTGTGGTGTTGGGAAAGAAAGTCAATTTCTTTTAGTTCAGTTTTTTTATTGTTCTAAATTATGATAATTAGGCCAATTTCTGGTTCCCAGTTCTTTTTTTCTCTGTGTGATAATTTGAAAACAAAAATGAAGGGTGACTAGGGGTGTTCCTGTTGTTATTTTTCCCAAAATTGATGAAGATTTTTTATCTTTAGAAGAGTAATAAAATACCCAAAATAACTTCAATTACTATTCTAGGAAAATATATGGGCCACAATACTTTTACTTTTTGTGGTGGGGAGAGAGAGATGGAAAAACAGCGGGAATGTTAATGAAATGAAAGGGAAATGTGGGGAACTTTATTGTGGAAGTATTAATTCTTATGCCGGATATTCACACTTGGAAATCTTTGACCTTAATCTCAGCTGGCAACTGCAATCACAGAAGTGGAGGGCAATTTTAGGGGGAAATTAGGCTGGTAAAAATATTTTCAGAGCCAAATTCTTGCTAGGGAAAATCACTAGTAGCCATAAAATTTTTATAATATGGATTTTAGAAGTAATGAGTTGGACCATAAAATGAGTTTTAAATTACTATCGATCTCATACTTAGGTGAAAATAAAAATTTAAGATTTTACACATAAAATAAACTCAATAAGTGTAAATATGGACAATTACGACCATTGGAAACATTTAAAAATTTTTAGAATATATATTTTACATATATGTCTAATTTCGTATTTGGCTAATCGTTGGGCCACATTTGGATGTCATTGAGCAAGGCTTCGAAAACATTTAGTTTAATAGATGATAAGGTATACAAATTATATGGTGCCTGGACATAACGTTTATAATTGGTTGTTGTTGTAGCAGCCCTATTGCTTTTACACAACGGGCTGAGGTGACAGACGTTGGCCGAGTAAGACTCGGGTCGTTTCGGATCGTAGACCCCTCTGTCGTGGAAACGTTTATAATTGATTGGGGACTTTGCTGGCTGACTGAACGATTATTATTTCACACGATTGCACACTTATAACTTTTGCGGGTTATCTCTTTCTGGAGTAAAAAAACATAGAATGCTAAGTTTTTCACATAAAAATATTCGTCGCCCTGACTTGTTTACAGATCAAAATCAGATTTTTGGGCCGTGACAAAATTTAATACAATACCCCTATAAACATTGTTGGGAAGGGTACAAAAATTTTTGTGATCAATCGGATATCTATGGTCAATTGTGAAATTACCTGAAACGATAAGAAATAGAAAGAAATTATAATAAATATAAGTTACCAATTTGGAAAAGTTAAATAAGAAATAATAAAAGATCAGTCAGTGTATCCGACAGGTACTCTAAGCCTATGACATATGCAGTATATATGCATTCTGATAGTTGTATGGTATTTTAGAAGAGTTTATATACCCTACACAAATATGTTGTCACGGTATTAAAGCTATATGCAGTCCCAAGAAATATTGGTCCTAGACCCACCGTCAACAGTTATGGGATAATCGTCACGAAATTTTGCATGAAGTATAGGTTCTGGCCATTGAAGATCCCTATTGGTTTTGGTAATGATCCGTTAATATTTCGGGGATAAAATGTACCAAAAACGTTACTTTTGTTTGTTTTTCTGGTCGTTCTAGAGGCCACAATTTTGACCGGAACATCACGAAATTTTACACAGGGAGAAGGGTCTGGCCATAGAATAACCAAGACAGTTTTGGTGAAAATCGGTCAATATTCAGACTTTTGTTTACTTATGTTTTTATACCCTACACAACTATGTTGTCAGGGTATTATAGCTTTGCGCAGTCCCAAAATTTTGTAACGTCGCGAAATATTGGTCCTAGACCCACCTTTAAGTATACCGATCGTCATATCTCGACTAACTGAGTCGATCTAGACATGTGTGGCCGTCCGTCCGTCTGTCCATTATATTTTGTAAACACGATACAGGCCACAATTATGGACCAATCTTCACGAAATTTTGCATGTAGGATGGGTTCTGGCCATTGAAGACCCCTATTGTTTTTGTGATAGATGGACCAAATACTAAATGAAGCGGACCAAATACTAATTTTTTTTCGATTTTTCTGGTCGCTCCAGATGCCGCAATAATGGCCCGAACTTCGTGAAATTGCATGGAGAAGGGGATCGGGCCAAAGAATAAGCATGCTTGTTTTGATAAAGATCGGTCAATATTTAGCGGGTCAAATGGACCCTGACTTTTGTGTGAAAAATAACAAAATTTTTATTCTATAGCATATATATTTACCACGAGAAGTTGATATTATATCCAAGAGGAACTTTAAATTAAGACCAATTATATTGTTGTATGTGCTAGGATGTGGGAGTTACACCTAAATATTTACAGGTATCTCCGTATTCGTATATTATTTAGTAACCCATTATCACTCTAGAGAGCGGAACTATATCACTGATCGCTTTGAAATGTTCCATGAGGTTCCCGGTATGGTCAGGGACAACGCCTATAAATTTCGCTGATGATCAGATTATAATTTTGGAATGAAAACTTAATTTTTTGTGTTATTTTCGAGTCGACCTTTAGACCACAAATGAAAGCCGAACATCACAACACAACCCACGGTGAAGGAAATCTGGACAATAGCTGTACTGAATACTCGTAATATTCGGAAAATATGTCAGTGTGAGGAAGAGGTGCTGTTTACCTCTATCAGGCAAGAGGGTGCAAATGTCACGAAATATTGCCCGGCTCAGAATAAACATCCGTAGAAAATTTGAGTTCCGTGGTAGTTGTGTAGGGTATCGTATGGTCGGCCCCGTCCGACTATACTGCTCCGCTCACTGGTTATTTACTTCTGAAGGACATAGACCCGAGAAGTTGATAGTATATCCAAGAGGAGTAGTTGACCTTTAAACTGATACCAATTTTATTGTTTAATGTACCCGGATGTGCGAGTTATATGTACATATGACATATAATTCTCTCTATGTGTTATGTTATTGTTTAGTATTACTATTATCCCACTAGAGATCGAAAATGCCTCGATGATCGCTTTGAAAATTTCCATAAAGTTCTGGATATGGTCAAGGGCGACGCCTGTAATTTTCGGTGATGTTGAGATGAACAGAAAACTTTATATTTGTCAGATTTTCTAGTCGCTCTAGAGAACGTCACATATTTTACAGGGTGAGGGAGATCTGACCAAATAAATAGAACGGCTGTTTAGATGATGATGGGTCAATATGTCGAGGGCCCAGATATGGATTTTTTGCAAATAAAACATTCCTGGTGTATTTACGATATTTTCCAAGGAGGAAAAATTATTGTTATTTGTACCTAGATTTTTAGAATGATAATTGTACTACTGACAGATATGTTATTGACCATCCAAGTAGAAATGTATTCCCATGGCTAAAAATACACCAACATATTGCGTGATAATTAAAGAAGTCATTCACTTGTTATGAAATTTATATGCAAACCCATTTTCCAAACCGTTAACAGCATTTAATTTCTGTATTAAAAACGCTGTATATTGGGCGTAGTTGTGGCGTTTGATTTTTGGCTATTAGGGTAACAAAGATCATAGAATATATCGAGACAGCAACAAAAAAAAAGCAAACCTCAAAATGTCACGATTGCTTAGTTTAGAAAAAAAGACAACAACAATAACACACAATTTTATTGTTATGTATTTTTTATTAATAGAATTAAGTGTTGTTGTTGCTATTGTTTTATTTACATTAACTACAGTGTGACTGCTCGTGTCGTCGCATCGCATCGTTTCGCACTGGATTGCGGCTACATGTTTTCAACTCAACCATAACCAAACGTCAGTTCGTTCGGTTGGCCTGTGTACTTGATTTAATTTCAAATATATTGGCGCTTAACATTTGTCGTTTGGTTAGTTTTGTTGACGTTACCGCCTATCGTCCGACACATTGCTTTATTGTTTGTTTGTCGATCTGTTTGCACTAATAATAATAATAACAATAACACAAAAAATAACTAAACGCATACAAGGTCGCCATTATTATATGTATTGAGGTACATTGATATGTAGATATATGTACGAATGTGTGTCTGTTTGCATGTGTGTTTATTTGTTGTATTGTTTTCATTTAAAATTAATCAGATCAAATTGTTGTTAGCCCGTTGCTCGTTGTCACGTTTGTCAGGCCTTGCCTATTTATCGCAGGTATACTGGCATATTTTCTATTTGAGTGGGGGAGTGGGTGGGGTAAATCGATTTCGTGATTTATGCTTAGGCATTTCAAGCATGATCAAACGTACGATTATGTCCGAAATCTATATTAAATAAATTAAATTACAAGGGACTTTTAATAGACCTATTTATATAAAAGGTTCCAATGGTCCTCTATGTGAAGTCCTTCTGGTTTACGTTAACATTTCTTCCATATTTTAAAGAAAATATCTTAGATAGATATTCTATAAGAATAGTAGATGTTCTATATATAGAATAGTTCCCTATTGTTCTATTGGATTTCTATAATAATACAAGGACACCTATTTGTCTTCTTCCACTTACAGCGGAACCCCTTCGTCTTCAATAAAAATTGGTATTCTATACGAGGATCTATTGCTACTCTATAAGATAATATTTTCATCTTTTCTTCAATAAGAAGTATTCTTGTTCTACGGGGTGACCTATTTGCATTGATCTTCTCGACCTTCAGATCTTTAATGATAATACCTTAGCTCTTCTACAAAATGGCTTGCAGACCTTCAGAAGAAGGCCTTCAGCTTCTCTATGAGCAATAAAATCATTCAATTAGCTATGAGGGTGAATTCTTCTTCTATAAAGAAGAACTCAATATCTTCTATGAAAAAAACGTCAAGCTCATCTATGAAGAAGAATTCTGAGCTCTTCTATGTAGAAGACTTCTTAGTTCTTCCATGGAGAAGAACACTGTGCTCTTCTTTGAAGAGTCTTTAGAGTTCTTCTACGAGGAAGTCTTTAGAATTTCATTGAATAATACTTCTCAATTCTCCTATGAAGAAGATCTCAAGCTCTTCTGTGAAGAAAACCTTCAGCTCTCCTATGAAGAAGAATTCCAAGTCTTCTTGAGAGCTTTTCTATGTAGCTTTTCTATGTAGAAGATCTCAAGATGTTCTATGAATATAATGTCTCAAACTCTTCTGTAAAAATAAAACCTCAAGCTCTTCTATGTTGAAGACCTAAAGCCCTTCTATAAGCAAGACCTCAAGCTCTTCTGTGAAGAAAACCTCAAGCTCTTCGTTGAGGAAGACATCAAGTTCTCCTCTGACAGGACCTCCAGCTCTTCTATGAAGATGAAGGCCATCATCTCTTCTATGAAAAAGAAGATCTCAAACTTTTCTTTGTAAATGGCCTCAATCACTTTTATGTAGGTGCCCTCAACCTCTTCTATGAAGAAAACCTCAAACTCTATTAAGAATACCTCAAACTCTATTAAGAATACCTTCTACAAAGAAAACCTCAAGCTCTTTATGAATAAGACCTAAAGCTCTTCTATGAAGAATACCTCCAATACTTCTATGCAAAAGGGCCTCAAACTCTTCTACGAAGAAGACCTCCAGAAGACCTAAAACCTCTTCTATGAAGTAGACCAGAAGCTCTTCTATGGAGGAGAATTCCTCCAGACCTTCTATGAAGAAGACCTCAAGCTCTGCTATATAGAAGATCATAAGCTCTTCTATAAAGAAGACCTCAAGCTCTTCTATAAAGAAGACCTCAAGCTCTTCTATAAAGAAGACCTCAAGCTCTTCTATAAAGAAGACCTCAAGCTCTTCTATAAAGAAGACCTCAAGCTCTTCTATAAAGAAGACCTCAAGCTCTTCTATAAAGAAGACCTCAAGCTCTTCTATAAAGAAGACCTCAAGCTCTTCTATAAAGAAGACCTCAAGCTCTTCTATAAAGAAGACCTCAAGCTCTTCTATAAAGAAGACCTCAAGCTCTTCTATAAAGAAGACCTCAAGCTCTTCTATAAAGAAGACCTCAAGCTCTTCTATAAAGAAGACCTCAAGCTCTTCTATAAAGAAGACCTCAAGCTCTTCTATAAAGAAGACCTCAAGCTCTTCTATAAAGAAGACCTCAAGCTCTTCTATAAAGAAGACCTCAAGCTCTTCTATAAAGAAGACCTCAAGCTCTTCTATAAAGAAGACCTCAAGCTCTTCTATAAAGAAGACCTCAAGCTCTTCTATAAAGAAGACCTCAAGCTCTTCTATAAAGAAGACCTCAAGCTCTTCTATAAAGAAGACCTCAAGCTCTTCTATAAAGAAGACCTCAAGCTCTTCTATAAAGAAGACCTCAAGCTCTTCTATAAAGAAGACCTCAAGCTCTTCTATAAAGAAGACCTCAAGCTCTTCTATAAAGAAGACCTCAAGCTCTTCTATAAAGAAGACCTCAAGCTCTTCTATAAAGAAGACCTCAAGCTCTTCTATAAAGAAGACCTCAAGCTCTTCTATAAAGAAGACCTCAAGCTCTTCTATAAAGAAGACCTCAAGCTCTTCTATAAAGAAGACCTCAAGCTCTTCTATAAAGAAGACCTCAAGCTCTTCTATAAAGAAGACCTCAAGCTCTTCTATGAAGAAGAACTCAAGCTCTTCTATAAAGAAGAACTCAAGCTCTTCTATAAAGAAGACCTCAAGCTCCTCTATAAAGAAGACCTCAAGCTCTTCTATAAAGAAGACCTCAAGCTCTTCTATAAAGAAGACCTCAAGCTCTTCAATAAAGCTCTTCTTCAAGCTCTTCTATAAAAAAATACCTCTAGCTCTTCTATAAAGAAGACAGGAAGACCTCCAGCCCTTATATACAAAAAATTTCTCCATGAAATTGCCTCTAGTTGAAATAAAAAATAATGAAAACTGTAAAATTTTCATATCCTGTTATTTATTCTACCTAACATATAACGCTGTTCTTTAATTAATTATTTTTTCAAGTTCTTTTTGTCCATTTATAAAAATATCGCCTACCGACACACACCACCCACCTAACCATAGACAACTTTCAAAAAATTAAAAGAACAATATATCACACCATTTAAAACCCATAAACTCTGAGCGATACCAATGTATATTTCATACAACTACAACAACAGTAAAAAGGTGTGCCAATATTAGCCAAAGCTTCGTGGTGGTTTATGAGACACAACTTTCAATTCTCAATTGACTCTTGAACTCCGTCTCGTCGCAGTGCCTATAAAAACGAATTGTTTAATCTAATTCATGATATCTTCGAAAACATGAAACACCCTTTAAAATGGGTCCCCGAAAAAAAAAACATTCCCAGGTTGGTCATACAATTTCAAATTTGTTTTTTAGTTAAAGGGGCATCGGTAGTCAGCAGTTTTATGGTTGCCAATACAATATGACACAGCATCTGTGCGGTTTTTGTTTTAGTTTAGCCATAAGAAATAAAAAAAAAACTTAAATGTGGTGCAAAAAGTGTCTCATGGCTTTATTGTTTATCATGGTAATATATGTATATATACATATAAATGGCTTGACCAAAAAAGGCAACCGCCTTTTAATACCAAGAAACATACACAACATATAAAATATGATTATTTAACTTTTGAACAATGGCTTGTTAAATGCAAAAACAAAAAAAATGAACTGCTAAACTAAAAACGGAACTAACAACAAAGGAAAAAAATATTAAAAAAAAAACTAAACCAGTTTTTTTAAAACGTTCCGCAAAATAAAACCTAGGCGGTTAGTACTTGAACATACAAGTACGAAGTATAAACAGCACAATGTAACAGCAAATTCGTTTGGCAGATATTAAATATCACACGAATGAATAGCGCTCTAGAAAAACTTGGTAAGCGGTCAGCTGAATGTTGGCCTTATAGGCGAGTATTGTTATAAATAACAAATAAAGCGGGGGATTGAAATATGACTGGGGAGCAAATTTTATAAAGGGGAATCTTTTTAAACGAAAACAAGAATTTTTATTTTTGAAGACCTTTTTGCCCCATTCATAGAGCTTGAGGTCTTCCTCCTAGAATATCTTGAGGTCTTCTTTATAGAAGAGCTTGAGGTGTTCTTCAAAGAAGGTCTTGAGGTATTTTTCAAATAAGGGCTTGAGTACTTCTTCAAATAAGAGCTTGAGGTATTCTTTATAGCATAGTTTGAGGTATTCATTATCGAAGGGCAGGAGGTCTCCTTCAGAGAAAATCTGAAGGTAGCCTTTATAGAAGAGCTGAAGGTAGTCTTTATGGAAGAGCCGTAGGTCTCCTTTACAGAAGATTTGGAGGTCTTCTTTATAGAAGATCTTAAGTTCTTCTTTATAGAAGATATTAAGGTTTTCTTCATAGAAGATCTTAAGGTCTTCTGTATAGAAGATCTTAAGGTCTTCTTCATAGAAGATCTTAAGGTATTCTTCTTCATAGAAAATCTTAAGGTTTTCTTCTTCATAGAAAATGTGGAGTTTTTTTTATAGAAGATGTGGAGTAATTCTTTATAGAAGAGGTGGATATCTTTATAGAATATCCTGAAGTCTTTCTTCCCATAAGAGGTTGATGTATTCTCTATGGAGGAGGTGGAGGTCTCCTTGGTAGAAGAGCTTTAGGTCTTCTTTTTCGAAGAGCTTTAGGGCTTCTTTTTCGAAGAGCTTTAGGGCTTCTTTTTCGAAGAGCTTTAGGGCTTCTGAAAGGTCTTCTTCATAGAAGAGCTAAAGGTCTTCTTCATAGAAAGGCTAAAAGGTCTTCTTCATAGAAGAGCTGAAAGGTCTTCTTCATAGAAGAGATCGGAGGCCTTCTTTATCGAAGAGCTTTAGGGCTTCTTTATCGAAGAGTTTTAGGTCTTCTTTATAGAAGAGCTTGAGGTTTTTTTTATAGAAGAGCTTGAGGGTTTCTTCATAGAATAACTTGAGGTCTTCTTTATAGAAAAGCTTTATGTCTTCTTCATAAAAGAGCTGAAGGTCTTCTTCATAGAAGAGCTGGAGGTCTTCTTCATAGAAGAGCTGGAGGTCTTCTTCATAGAAGAGCTGGAGGTCTTCTTCATAGAAGAGCTGGAGGTCTTCTTCATAGAAGAGCTGGAGGTCTTCTTCATAGAAGAGCTGGAGGTCTTCTTCATAGAAGAGCTGGAGGTCTTCTTCATAGAAGAGCTGGAGGTCTTCTTCATAGAAGAGCTGGAAGTCTTCTTCATAGAAGAGCTGGAGGTCTTCTTCATAGAAGAGCTGGAGGTCTTCTTAGTTATAGAAGAGCTGGAGTTCCATATTGAGGATGATCCCTAGGATTTTCCGAGCTGCATATGCAAAATTTAGTTTGTATGCGTCGAAGTGGAAATAGGCACATCAGTAAGATAATGCTTAGATCGAATACCGCATATTTTTGATGCATTGCAAGGCCCTAATCGGCAAAGATACGGCGTTGTTTATAATCGGCCTACTTGAGTTCTTCCGTTAACCGATCTCTATAACACTTAAGACCCGTTGACGTAGAATCCGACAAGGTGATTCACGGTGCGAACAGGATATTCACTTTATTGTGAATATTAGGAATTATTAATTCAGTATAGGTCCAGTTTTAGTAATGCCGTAGTTTGTACTTGTCAATTGTTAAAAATAAAAAATAAAGTGACAGCTGTCACCGGAATACCAAATAATTTAAAATAACATATATTATTGGGGAAACCTGTAATTTTTTTTTAATCAAAGATCATCGGATTTTTAATAGAATCCCAATAAATAAAATTTATCTGATTCTTTTCCCAACACCTTCTTACAACTTTTGAAATACCTTCATCAACTCGTTATACGCATGCACGCAACAACAAAAGTGGCCACAAATGTCTTAATGCTCAAAATACCTGGCATAGTCTGTCAATAGCAGATTGATCACAAAAAAAAAAACTACCCATATGACATGAATCATAATCTAACCAGTTTAGCATTACTACAACACTACCACTCCCCTTGTCCAAATATGTCTTTTAAAATCCCATACATAGAATTAAGCTGCGAACCTAAGCGAATATGGTGGGGATTTCCTCTTGCATCGACTACGAAGATATAATTTTGCAATGTTGTATTTAGTTGTGTGATTTTTGTTTCGTTAATAGTGTTGTTGTTGTGTTTTTTAATTCTACTCTTTAACATGGCACTGACTAACATTTCTGCGGCTGTCCGTTCACATAAAAGTTAGGCCAAAACGACAAACATTTCTTGTTCGCTATTATTGTTGTTACAGATAAAGCAGCACCAGGCAGGCATTCACTCGTCGCTATTTTTTTTCTTCTTTCCACATTTTGTGGTACATTTAAGTGTCTAGCATGGGTAGATATAAAACCAACCCAGTCAAACCGCCAGTCAGTCAGCTAAACAGCCACAAAATGAATTCAAAACGGTTTCAGAATCGGCCATATGTTGCAAAATTAAAAAAAAAGAAAAAAACTTGCCAACAATTCTACATTTTCTTGGCTGTTTCGGTATGTAATTATTTCACATGATCACATTATGTTTGCATTGTGTTGCTGCTGCTGATGTTGTTGTTGCTGGTTTTCCGATTATGTCTAGATCATGGAAGGTGGAGAGAATATGTTTCGGGTTTTTGAAAAACGTGCCAGTTTTATGGTATAGATTATGAATTTATTTCAAAGCATGCAATGTTTTGTTGCTGTTGTTGTTGTTGTGGGAACCCCCCACTTGTGGCTACTGTTTGCAAATGGACAAGGACTTTATGCCCGTTAAACTTTCAAAAAACTAAAACTGTGGTGAACTAGTTTTGGGTTTGGAATATTGGTTGTTGTTGTTATTGGTGTGAACTGATCAATGTAACAATTGACAGGGAACATATTTTGAAAGTCGTATAGTTAATTGGAGATTTTTGTTTTAATATTGAAGCAAAGACATAGAAACCGTAAAGACTCGACAAAATGCATTTTGACAAAATAGTTTATGAAAACATATCCAGGGGGAATCAGGCATAACAGAGGCATGTTAAGAATAAAAACGCCAATACGCGAAAATGTCTGTATAAAATGTAAATAAAATCACAGGTCTGCACTCAAAATATATGTTTTCATTTTATAAGCTTAAGATATAGCACTAAAACCGTTTAATTGTGTTCGCTCTGTTGTTATGATATCGTAACAACAGAGGAAAAGCCATCTGTTGGGAATTTTTTACGTATCGATTGTCCTATCTTTATACTTTTATGTCTTTGATTGATATATATATATATATATATAAAAATTAAAAATATATATTTGTTATTAGTGTAAGACCTATTGATAATGAGTGCGTTTGACGTGGTGGAGTGACATTAATTTATTAATATGCCAAAAACATATTCATATTAGCTTTATGGAGAAGACATAAAAGTATCAGGTAAAAACTCATTTTTTAATTGTGTTTTCGAATTCCTTGGCATTTCCCAATTTGTATACCCTCTTGTGGCCTTCCTATGAAAATTGAGAATCATTATAGTGTCAGATCCCAGAAATAGGGATACTAAACTTCTCAAAGCTACCCGGTGACTGAGAAAGTATCTCAAAAGTTTTTTATGACCTTTCACACTTGTTCGGTATACAAAATTACCAGTTTTTGGTATAATTTCTGGGGTTCCGAGATTATTTATATTATTCGGAGATGATTTATTATATGAAGAACTCTTATATGAAGAATGCAGAAGGCCTGATGCTCTTGTTTGATGAATACCGAATACTGTTCTTCCTTCCAGTTCCCTTGACAATCACTTTTGGTCATGCTTTTTCCTTTGATTGTACATATCGTTGTATGGTTTTGTCTGTAGGAACAGGATCACAGAATCTTTTGGCGGCGAAATTCGTTGAGCACGAATTTGGTTCTTGATTTGCGTGAATTAAAAAAGAAAACGTTATACGGCGTATGTCCAATCAATTTCAAGTCAAACCGTCCTAAAAGGATTTTACCTGAGCTCGTATTATCAGGGTGCACAAAGATTTGTCTTCACTTGTCAGATTTTTTTTTATAAATTTCTCCGATATTCTCAAGTATAGAAATTGCGGTGTACTACTTCAAATGGACGGCATATGTTGTTAAAGCGGAACAGACTCCACATGACCTGTTTTGCTGAAGAAACAGCCAAGCAACAGTCGCGTACAATTTGGATGTAATAGATTTGCTTGTCTTTGAAGACTCGCATGGCCCATTGTTGTTTTGTTTGGGTGTCATATGCACACATCCACGATTCGTCAGATAAGGATTTTATAAACATCTTGTGAAGTCCTCCTCTACTTCATATAAGAGCTGATGGCCCACTCACAGAAGATCTTCTTCATAGAAGAGCTGAGGTCTTCTTCATGGAAGAGCTTGAGGTCTTCTTCATGGAAGAGCTTGAGGTCTTCTTCATGGAAGAGCTTGAGGTCTTCTTCATGGAAGAGCTTGAGGTCTTCTTCATGGAAGAGCTTGAGGTCTTCTTCATGGAAGAGCTTGAGGTCTTCTTTTTCGAAGAGCTTGAGGTCTTCTTTTTCGAAGAGCTTGAGGTCTTCTTCATAGATGAGCTAGAGATGTTATTTATTGAAGAGCATGAGGTCATATTTATAGAAAAGTTTAAGGACTTCTTTATAGAAGAGCTTGAGGTCTTCTTTATTCATGACAGAACTGAATGTATTTATGATATAAGATCTGTAGGTCTTCTTCATGGAAAATCTGGATATATTTTTCATAGAACAGATGGAGATTTTCTCATGGAGCAGCTTGATTTGTTTTCATATAAAAAAATTGCAGTATTTTCATTTAAGAACAGTACGACTTCTATAGGTTGTCATAGGCAATACTTCTTATAGAGGAACATTATAGAAGTCCAATATGAAGATTTTGTCTCCAGAATCATAATATATTCATTATTTCATATGGGTAATTATTATTATGTATATAATTTAGTGCTGCGGGACTATTAATGACAAAAAAATCGCATACAAATTGCAAGCGTTTTGTGTCGGATTTATTTTGGACTAAGTGCTCAAAATTTTTAGTCAATGTTGTCGACGCACATAAATTGGGGCTTGTTTCTATCTTCAAAATAAAAACCAAAGCTGTTCTGGACTCTCGTGGTTTCCAGGGCCGCCTTTTTCATTTCTTATATTTTTTCTGACGCTTGCATTTTCTTTCCCCTTTTATTTGAAAGTATTTTCATCACATAATCTTGAGTCTCTAATATATTGTTTTAGACGCCGTAAAGCAATTTTAAAGCAGATAAGCTTATTCTGTATTAAATTACTTTTTTTATTAAGCATGTAGAAAAATTCCCACCCCAAAATATGTAAAATTATTTAAAGTCATCTTCTATTGCTAATTAATTTTATGAAACAATTTTTTCATTCACCTGAAAAAACCTCTTCCATCTTCATTAATACCCGCCATTCCATTAATTCCATTAATTAATATTAACGGTACATTGTTTCTATCAAATTAGCTATTAAGCAACATACGAATTTAATTATGCCATGGACAAAAAAATATTTTTTTCTTCAAAAATTTAAGCAACTTAAAAATACAAAGAAAAGAAAAAATGGCAAAATATTTAGATTCCAAACAAGAACATTGGCAAAACAGAAATATATTACATAATAGTGTTAGAAGAAACAAAACCAAAAAAATTATCAAATATTAAAGCAATTATTAACAACTTCAAGCGTGCTGTGGCAAAAAAAATCTTCACCCAAGATGGGTTCATTCAACTTCTTAAGTCCCCTAAACGAAATTGCTATTTTATTTGCTTTAAGTGCTGGTCTAGCCATTTAATTGGTCTTCATTTCAATTTTCTTACTTTACTGCTGTTGGACAATTGTAGCGCAAAATTTTGAAGGTGGACAGTTACATGCTGTTTTGGTAAAACACGACAAAGAACTATATCAACAACAAAACTGTAATTAACCAAAAAATAAAAACATTACTTAAATTCTTTGGAGTCTTTTGTTTGAATTTTTGCTCGATTGCTACTTTTTTACAGTTGAATGTTTTTTTTTTCTTCATGTACTTCTTGTATTCCGACAATCAATTTCGATTTACCACAAAACTTTACCGTAGTGTCAGTACCGTAAATGTCTGTAGTACAGCAAACGAATAGAATTTTTTTTACCATTGACAGAAGCTTAAGATGTCAATTAATGACAAATAACAAAAACAAAAATACCTCTCAAACTGTTTTGAGTTGTGTGAGTGTGTGTGTGTGTGCTTTTTTTTGTCAGTTTAATTTTGGTCAAATTTGTTGAAACTGACAAATTGTTGTGATATTCGATTGTTAAGCTTTCAACAATCAAAGTAAACGGAAGTTAAATTATAACAACCACCATTTACTGCTCTGCAATCAAAACGAAAGACTTAAGTAACAAACACGATATGTTTGGGTTGTTTGATAAAATTAAAATAAAAATACAAAAATATTTTTTTGTTACTTTAGTGGTTTAAAATGTGTTTAATTAATGAAATAAAATAACATTTTCACTTAAATATTTTTAAGGGTTGTGTTTTGATTGAAATAAAAAATAAACAAAATTAAATTGGCATTAACTTAGGTTGGATCGAAAGCTTTTCTAACCTACAACAAGAAATTAATTAAAATCGAATATAAGGTATATCCAGTAGAATGAAATGTTAAAGGTATATTTAAAGACGATTGTATAAAATTGGAAGTGTTTTTTTTCTCATGTTGAAATTTATATTCAGGAAGACAAGACAAATAATTTTTTTATGTAAAAAAAAATGTGTGAATATATAATGTTGTATATAGAAGGCATAACGACAGCATTCAATATTTATACCCTACACATTTATGTGCTAGACTCACCGTTTTGTATACTAATCGTCATATCTCGACTAGCTGAGTCAATATAACGTCATGAATGGACACACATGTCTAGATCGATTCAGCTACAGGCCACAGTTATGTACCAATCGTCACGAAATTTTGCACGTAGGAAGGTTCGGTCAAAGAATAAGCCTATTTTTTTGGTTGTGATCGGTTAAAATTTAAAGGATGATATGGACCAAAAACTTTATTTTTGTCTGTTTTTCTGGTCGCTCTAGAGGCCACAATTATGACCCGAACACCACGAAATAAGCATGACATGATTTGATGAAGATCAGCCAATATTTAGCGGGTCTTTTGGCCAATATTTAGCGGGAATTTTGTATGAAAATTTACAAAATTTGTATTCTAGCCTAAATATTTACTTCGGAAAACCAGTGGAAAGTGGAACAGATGGCCTATAATCTGTCAAGAGGTGTAAATATCTCCCAGGCTTAGAATATAGATTTGCAGAAAGTGCGATTTTCGTGGTAGTTGTGTAGGGTCCAACTAAACATCTCCGGTCACTAGACCAGCATTTATTATAGTTTCTATTGAAGATTGTGAATATGTCTTCATTATATAGAAGGCCTAAAGAAGGAGACCTTCTTTCTATTGAACTTTTTAGGAGAATCATATAGAAGGCCGCCTTCCTTTAGAAAACTGAAAAATTATGTTTTATAGAATATTTAATGAAGATTTTATTTCTTCTTGTAGTAAATCTATATATAAATGTAAAAAACGTACTTTTCCATAGAATATTTAGAAACTCTTAAGGTATTCTTAATTCTATAGAAGACTTGAAATATGACTTTTTTCTACAGAAGACTAGAATGTATTCATATCCAGAGGAGACTTGAAGAAAGTTATTTTCATACAGATTTTAGTAGCTGTGAATACTCAATCCTTTCATAGAAAATCTGAAGTATATATATTTTTACAAAAAAAAAATAAATAAATATATAAACAAACTCTAGAGCAATATTTTTCAAGACCTTTGTAAAGTCTTTCTATCCGCAGATAAAAGGAGGAAAACCAAGGTTTTTAGCTCACAGAAGGCCTACGAAAGAAAATAGCTTAGAAATCTTTTAATTTAAATCAATACATTTATTTACATCAAAATTAAAGAGATTTATACAACCTTGTTCTTCCCAAGACAATCAATAAGAAACTTTATTAAAAAAAAAACAAAAGACTTAGGAAATAAACACGACTTAAAAGCATCATGAAAATTGTAATTTTCCACATTTAATTAATTTTGTACAAAAAGATAGTTACGCCTGACTATTTTATCATAACAAAAGTAAATTTTCTAACGCTTTTTACCCAAATGCAACTTCTTTAACTATTTTGTTTACCTACATCATTATTTAAGGGATTTTTGCAACCTTGGTCTATCCACAACTATCATAAATAAAAATGTCCCCCTTAAATAAATATGAAAAAATCACATTTTAACTACTTGACTTGGTTTTTGTTGTCTGTTTATTTTTCTTGGCGATTTATTTTGTCTACTTCATTCCCTCATTATTTTTCGGAGCCCAATTAATTGAAGGTCACACTTATTTCCAACTTCTTTGTATATTGGTTTTATGAATTTTTCGAGCAAAATATACACAAACAATTGTGGAACTGCAAATTTTTATTTTTTTTCAACTCGTATTTTTTGTTAAAGAACAACTTTTATTAAATGATTTATGAAAAACAAGAAGTGAAATAAATGATTGGAAGGGGTAGGTGTGCAAATCGAGTTTTGAACCAGTTTTAATTTATTTCGTGTTTCTGCTTTTTGGCGATTTTTTCAAGTGATTGATCTGATTGTTGGCCACAAATTAATGAAAATGTAAATTGTTAATTAAGCCTTTCAACAGCCAAAATAACAAAAAAACAAAAAAAAAATCGTGAACATTATTGACCTTCATTATATCATTTGCAAATAAATTAGAATGGTTTTCATCAATTGGATTTGATTTTGTATTTAAAGAACAATATATACAAAGTTTGAATTATATACACTGTTTGAAATCTCTGGTCAATTGCTAATATTATTGATATTGCTCTTGTAATTGGAGGAATTAAAAATTTACAATTTTGGTTGAAATAATTTATTTTTAATTAAATGTTAGAAATAAATCAGTCACATGTCTAATTTTAATTCTAGAAGGTATGAGATTTTAGTGTGTGACGTTTTGTATTGTATATCTTACCAAATCAAAAATAAGTTTTGTAGTTGTATATTTTTTCGAATTTACCTGAAAGAAAAGGGGAAAAATAAGATGTTATACAGATTATTATAAATATTTGTAGAATATTATAATTATAATGATTTGTAAAACTTTTATAGTTTTTTTATTTATTATATATTATTATATATAATAACATATTTAATATTTGTTTAAAATTGTATAAAAGTGTAAGTATTAAGCCTTTAAATAAATATTTAAAATTCTATTAAGTGTATTCTATTAACCAAGCTTGTAACATTTTACACAACTATATTGTGAGGTTGTTAAAAATTTGTATATAAATATCGACCAGTTAAATCGACCAGGCTAACTATGTGCTACCGTCTATCCATTATAATTTGTAATCAAAGTACAGGCGGCATTTGTGGATCAAATGTTGCATGTAGGTTCGGTTCTGGTCAAATACTTTAATATTAGGGGGACCAAAAGGGACCAAAACGCCGTATTTTCGTCCGTTTTACTGGTCGCAATAATGGGATTTTTACAAACAACAAGTAAAAACATCGTTAGGTTTGGATGGGCCGAACTTCTTTACTAGGTGTTTTTCATTCCAAATACCTTACATCTGTCGGGGACTATATTAATTCATTATGTCGTATTAGTTTGTTCATGCTCTGAACAAATAATATACCAAATTACATACATTCAGGTTGGAAAACTGGCGTAGGAACTTCAACATACCGAAAATTTTACGGGAAATTTGTATGGGGGCTATTTTAAAACAATATTTTGTAATTTTATATTATATATTATATAATTTTTATTATATATTATATAATTTTTATTATATATTATATAATTTTATATTTTATAATTTCTGGAAATAATTTTTTTTACCAAACTTCCTTCATGCCAAACTATAGCTACTTCGATGAGAAAGGTCGATCAAAACCATAATAATTCCGGAAATGTGGCGGGGCATTTATTTGGGAGTTGTGCCAAAACATCGACTGATATCGAAAATTGTCTAAAAGGTTGTTTTATTCGCTCTACAAGAACTCGGATTGCAAAATTACAGCAGCTTCACTGGACAATACGCCTAAAACCTTCAAACTACCAGGACCTTTAGGTTATGCCAACATATGAACGTAATTCGAAAATTTGGTGTTAAAATGCTGCTAAAATCTATAAAATTTCGAAAATGGAGCAAACATGTGTTTCGCCTTTTAATATTCGGTATGCCAAATCACATCTACTACAATCATTCATGCATATTCAGTTGAAGAACGTGCCCAAAATATCGAATAATGGGATGTGCAATTATATAGAGGCTACATCAATATTGAAGTGATTTTGGTACGGAGATTTTACTACCCAATGAGAATCCAAAATATCAATCCAAAGAGCCAATATGACTGCAACAGGTGCTCAAACTCCCCCACATCACCGAAATTTGGGGTTTTGCGTTATAGAGTTTGTAACGACGCGAATTATTGGTCCTAGCTGAGTCGATGTAGACATGTGTCTACATCGATTGTGGATCAATCGTCACGACTTTTTGTATGTAGGATGGATTCTGGCCAAAAAAGACCCCTGTTGTTTTAGGGGATGAAATATTTAATATTTAGGGGATGAAATGGACCAAAAACTTAATTTTGTCTTTTTTCTGCTCGCTCCAGAGGCCGCAATTATGACCCGAATATCAGGAAATTTTACACCATGGCCAAAAAAATAGCATGACTGTTCTGATGAATATAGTTCAATATTTAACGGGTCAAATTGACCAAGACTTTTTTGTGGAAAATTGTAAATTTTCTATTCTATGTCGTATAGATTGTCACCTGATGGACATAGACCCGATAAGTTGATAGTATTTCCAAGAGGAGTTGTTGACCTTTAAACTGATTCCAATTATATTGGAGTATTTCGTTGGATGTGGGAGTTATACGTACATATTAAATGTTGTCTATGTGTTATGAAATTGTTTAGTATTATTATCTAACGAGAGGGCGGAAATGTCGCGCTGATGGTTTAAAATTTTAGTTCCAGTTATAGTCAAGAATGACGCCTATAATTTTCGGTGATGTTGAGATGATATTTTAAGGGGGTGCAATGAACAGAAAACTTTATTTTTGTCAGATTTTCTAGTCGCTCTAGAGGCCATTATTATATGCAGAACATGACATATTTTACACGGTTAACAGGATCTGACCAAATACTTAGAAAAGTTCTTTAGATGATGATCGGTCAATATTCAGAGTGTCAAATAAAGCTAAACGTAAAGCCACCAAACTTTTAGTTTATGGCGTAAATATTCACCTCAGGAAAACAAGATTTGGAAACATATACCAAGGATAGAAAGTGGAACTAGTAACCTATAATGGTTACCTAACCTAACTAGTAACCTAACCTCGAAAGGCGTGATGTTCTGCGGCACAAAGGCATGTTTTGAATGATGTTCGTACGTCTATGCCAAATGTCAAAATGTTACGGGGTTTTCTAAAAGTATGCGTCATTAAAAGAAGCATGACTTATAATATTTTATTGAATGGTATCATATTTTGAATTAGTCATTGATTTTAAGGGTATAGTACTTTAATTGATTTTTGTTTCTAAAACTAAATTAAATATTTTAAGTTTAATCACCATGAAATCCGCAATGAGTGGGTTGAGGAAATTTTCAAATTTCCGCATTTTTTAATTAGTTTTTTTATATAATTTTTTTTGACAACCTTTTTTTTTAAATTGAAGTCATTGATCTATTGTCATGACAGTGGCAAATTAATAAACATTTACATTTATATTTTTATAAATAGTTTTTTTTTTGTTATAAAAAACAATGTGGGATGTTTTGAGATAAATGACCGCTAACAATTTATTAAAATATACATGGACAAGAATTGATGGCATGTCATTAGCCTCGAGGCTGAGAAGAGATTTTAAAATATAATAGGAAAGTTTAAAACTTTTTTAAATACAAAATTTCAATAGATAAGCTTTTGTGTCACGTTTTAATAAAGCTTGAGTTTCATTTAACGGCAATTAATTCTATTTTTTGTAAAATGTTTTAAATAAATTAGTTTTTAATTAAGATGTATTCTTGTTAGGTTACAATATTTCCAATTAATACATTTTAAAATTTCTTTTGATAAACTTATGGCTTTTTATTTAAAAAATAGAAATATTAACGCCTTTTCTAATTTGCCTATATATAAAACCAGTCCGACTTTACGGACGAAGCCGACTATATGATACCCTTTACCACTTTGGATATATTGACATGAAATTGGACTAAATTAAATGTGTGTAGATGTGAACCGACGTTATCGATCTGCGCGGTTACTGCGATCAATAACCGGGTACATTTGTACCTTTTTATACCTTCCACCATAGTATGGAGGGTATATTAAGTTTGTGTTTCCGTTTATAACTCATCGAAATTATAATTTTCGACCCTATGAAGCATATATATTCTCGCGCAAAAGGGACAACATTATGTAAATCGATTTAAATCAAACTATCCATTATGCTACAACACAGAGGCTCAAGTGGACACTAGTTCATTATATGGAGGAGAATTAACATGAAGTCAGTCGAAAATATATATAGGAACAATATTTGCCTCTGAACCAATTTCTACGAAACGTGATATTCTAAGCTCAATTTAATACCTTAACTTAACTCATATTAGGCTATGCTATCTTAAGAATGTAGTGTCAATTGAAAAAGCATGAAGAGTTTGGTGCACGCGATTCACGTAAAATCGGACAAAAATATATTGGGTGCTATATCTAAGTCTGAACCAATTTCATCGAAACTTACTTATCAGGCGTTACTGTAGACCCATTTCTATATCTTACGCGAGGAAGCTATATCAAACTTTAAACCGATTACAATAAAACTTGACACACATTAGGCTATCCTAACTTCGGTATGTTATGAAAAATTTCGTGCCAATCGACCTAAATTTGACTCTTTGGTGCACAATTCACTAAAAATCGGACGAAAATATATATATGGGACCTATATCTAAATCTGAACCGATTTTAATTAAACTTCGCAGACGTTAAATTGCCCTGACTTCAGTACGTTGTGCAAAATTTCGTGCCAATCGGCCTAAATTTGACTCTTTGGTGCACTATTTGCTAAAAATCGGACGAACATATATATGGGAGCTATATCTAAATCTGAACCGATTTCAATGAAACTTGGCACACCTTAGGCTATCCAAATTTCAGTCCGTTGTGCAAAATTTCGTGCCAATCGGTCTAAATTTGACACTTTTGTGCACCATTTTCTAAAAATCGGAAGAAAATATATATGGGAGCTATATCTAAATCTGAGCCGATTTCAATAAAACTTGGCACATGTTAAATTGTCTTAACTTTAGTACGTTGTGCAAAATTTCCTGTCATTCGGCCTAAATTTGACTATTTGGTGCACTATTTGCTAAAAATAGGACGAAAATATATATGGAACCTATATCTAAATCTGAACCGATTTCAATGAAACTTCGCACACCTTAAATTGTCCTAACTTCAATACGTTGTGCAAAATTTCGTGTCATTCGGCCTAAATTTGACTCTTTGGTGCACTATTTGCAGAAAATCGGACGAAAATATATATGGAAGCTATATCTAAATCTGAACCGATTTCAATCAAACTTGGCACACCTTAGGCTATCTCAATTTTAGTCCGTTGTGCAAAATTTCGTGGCAATCGGCCTAAATTTGACACTTTGGTGCACCATTTTCTAAAAATCGGACGAAAATATATATGGGACCTATATCTAAATCTGAGCCGATTTCAATAAAACTTGGTACACGTTAAATTGTCCTAACTTCAGTACGTTGTGCAAAATTTCGTGCCAATCGGCCTAAATTTGTCCTTTTGGTGCACCATTTTTCTAAAAATCGAACGAAATTATATATAGGAGATATATCTAAATCTGAACCGATTTCTCCCAATTTCAATAGGGTTCGTCCTTGGACCGAATAAGTGACCTATGCCAAATTTCATCCAATTCGGATCGTAAATGCGACCTGTACTTTGTTGACAAAAACACATGGACATGGACGACGGACATGCATAAATCGACTCAGAAAGTGATTCTATGCATATTCTCAAAAGAAACCATAGGTCTATCTCGTTTCCTTTTGCCTGTTACAAACATATGCACAAATACATAATACCCTGTACCACAGTGTGGTATAAAGGGTATAAATATTCACAAGTTTTCGTTTTAAAAATGGGAATTTTTTTATACGACTATTATCATCATGCAATGATATAAAGTTACCACATTTTATGGCAATCAATTATAACAACAACTGGAAATATTTTATTTAACAAAAAAAATACACAATGAATAAAAGATGAAGAAGCAACCACAAATAGACAAAAAAAAAAGATTGATGATAGAAAGTCCTACTGTTCACACACAAAATTTGGTCAGTTAAATTAGCTGTTAAGGGGTGTTACTACACTACATTGTTGAAAACGAACGAACGAACGAACGAAAAATTCCCTTTCAAAAGAGTTGTGATTTTTTCCCGCTCAATTACATTAAAAAGCGGTTAACCACAACCAAAGCCGAAAACTCTTCAAATAAAACCTCCAGTCTCACCAAAACCAAATTAGGTCATGGACTGTGAAAATTCTTGTAAAGAAAACCCAGAAAAGAAATAAATGATTGTTATGATGTTCGACAATAATTATACGGGAAACTATTCAAAACATACATTATTTTCCTCACCAGAAAAAAAGAACAGAAGAATAAGCATCATATCATAACAAAGTAATCATCTTTAGAATGCCTTCATACTTATATCAAATGGGAATGGGTATTCTACAGTAGGCACTTAGCTATATAAATTATTGTTTGTTGTTGTTTCTGTTCGGTGTTTTTCCTCTTGCCAAGGCAAACGCCCACATTTTAGTTTTGTGCGCTGGAAAATGTAATACGAACTAATTACCACATTTCTATACACCTTGTGAACAACAGCAATAAATTGTGTTCTAAATGAAATTACAAAACAAATTGTAGAACATTTGAAAATAGTTACCTACCTCTGTCTCCCTCTCTAACTTTGTTCTTCTCTGTTTCATTTTAATTACCTTTACTTCTAGTTTGACCCCCATGTAAATTATTGATTAATTGTCTTAGACCTTTATGCTGGTAATTTACCGCAATAAAAACAAAATTTTTCCTTTCTTTTTCTTCTTCTTCTTCATCCAACAAATAGTTTTTCCTCTTCAGATAAACTTTCAGATGCGTGCTTCAGAGTGTGTGTGATTGTAGTAGCCTCTTTTAAAAACTACTTTATCAAACAACGGATTTCCGTTTTTGGTCACGTTTTATTTGTTCGTTTGT
Source organism: Musca vetustissima (assembly GCF_032173495.1). Taxonomy (NCBI): domain Eukaryota; kingdom Metazoa; phylum Arthropoda; class Insecta; order Diptera; family Muscidae; genus Musca; species Musca vetustissima. The sequence goes on from NW_026876559.1 coordinate 63,767, forward strand.
TTTTGTTGCTAGGGTCTCGCTGAATACGTGTCCATCATAATAATAATCAGAAGAAAAAAATAAATAAAGAAGAAATGGCAATGGCCAGCAAACTGTGGTCATTAAGGAAGTCATGCAGACTCATTGATGAGTGGCTTTGAGCACAATAGACATGGAAGCAACTTTGTTGTGTAGAATTTTTTTTTGTGTAACTTCCCTAAGGCAAAGCAAAGCAAAACAAAAAATTAGAACTTTAGAGAAAGTGTTCTAGAGTTCCACGTTGCATACAAAAGACTTAAGACACAAACTTGAAATCACAATTTATTTAGCAGGAAATGGTAATTTCCATAATGTATAGAACTTGATCGAAGTAGAGTTAGAATTGTATGATAATTGTGGTTCTAGAATTTATTTTTTCAAGAACTTTGAATTTCCTTTGCCATTATAACTGAAATTTGTTCTTATGCGTGAAAGTCAAATACAAACAGGAAGAGAAAGTTGCAAGTTCCTTTGTTTTAAAATACAATGGCTAACTACTTAAATTAAATATAAATATTAAAAAAGAATAAAAAATAAAATATAGAATTTATTTTTTTCAAATATATATATTAGCTTATTGCGATTCATTCATTTTATGTGGAAAACTTTTCTGTGAATTTTAAATGTTGGACATTTTCTTACAATTTTTATGAATGTTCTCAAAACTATCATACAGTCCCTTTAATTTGTTTAGAAAAATCAGAATTTTCTACCAATTGGGCGTCATCAGTAGATGGACTGTCAAAGGTCTGTTGTGTCCTTTAAAATAGCAAAAAAAATGAATAAAGCTTCTGTAAATGTGCCTGCAGGCTGAGGGGCTTTATGAGAATTCTTATCGGTCTTTTGATTTTCTGTTTATTACGTGGACTCCACCCTATCTCGATTTAAAATTTCGATAATTTTCAAGTGGCTGGCAAATGTGCATACATAATATTAAAGACTTGTAACTTTGCAAACATGTGTTAGAAGATTTAAAGAAGAAAATAAATTGACAAAATATTGTTGTTGTTTTTTATATTAAAAGAAAAGTCAGAAAAGTTATATATCTGGCTCTGGTATGAACTATGATTATGGACTTCGCTAAAAAATTAGTTAAATGCCGGATCTTTGAACTTTTTTCTTTTGGAAAATTGCCTTTTTTCGATAAAAACCTAAGCTTGAAAATAAATGAGATCTTTATCACTTACATTTATTCTAGTTCATACGATAGCTGTGTAGGTCCAGCATACTTTGTTAAAATTTGGAACGGATTCGATTATTAGTTTTTTAGTTATCATGACCGCCATCCATTTAAAACTCACTGAAATTATGCCTGTATCTTCAAGAGTAGTTGACATTTTCACTTGAATTTTTAAGAAGTTATCGTTTCAAACTAAATAAAAATCAGTGAGTGGAGCAGTATAGTCGGATCATATGATATACTACACAACTATCACGGTTCTATATTCTGAGCCTGGATAATATTTTGTGATATTTGTACCCACTTGACCGAATATAGGTCAACAGCTCCACTTTCTAGCCCTAGGTTATCTTTCAAATCCTGTTTTTCCGAGGTGAATATTTTCGCCATAAAATACAAATTTGGTCACTTTAGGTTTTGGTTGATTTGACCTTCGGAATATTGACCGATCATCATCTAAACCGCAATTCTAAGTAGTTGGTCAGATCCTCTTCTTGGATGTAAAATATGTGATGTTCTGCATACAATAATGACCAAAAATTATAGGTGTAGTCTTTGACCCTAACCGGAACTTCATGTAAAACTTCAATGCGATCAGCTCGACATTTCCGATCTCTAATGGGGTAATAGCAAACTAAACCATATCATAACACATGGACACTTTTAAAAATTTGCGTATAACTCCCACATCCGAGTACATACAACAGTATATATGTCTTTCGAAGTAAATCTATACGCCGTAGAATGGTAATGTATCCTTTTTTAACACAAAATTCTGGGTACATTTGACCCTCTAAATATTGACCGATCTTCAACAAAACATTCATGCTAATTGTATGGTCGAACCCCCTTTCTCTGTGCAAAATTTCGTAATGTGGCTTCTAGAGCGACCAAAAAATCGGACAAAAATAAAGTAGTTGGTCCCTAAATATTAACCGATCATTCGTGACAATTGCAACATAACTGTCATCTTTACCGTATTACAAAATATAATGGACAGACGAACGGACATACATATCTAGATTGCTATTTATACCAAATACAGCCACATCGGTGGGAAAATGCGGCTAAAAAGCCTCCGAAATGCCGAGAATGGATCTATACAATGATATGGGAGCTATAACAGTAAACTGAAATTTGTTTCTTTTTTAGGAAAATATGACAGTCCATCAGAACCTGAAAAACCAAAATACAGATTATGGCTAACCCGAAAAATGGACCAATATTGATAATTTTTGGTACGGAAATTTTCCACCCAATGATAATCAAATATATCAAATTAGAGCCCAATGAAATCTCAAATTACCATATGTACAGCCAATTGAGTTTATAATCTTGCCAAAATAGCGAATAAAGGGTAGTACCGTTATATAAGGGCTATCTTAAAAAGTGGATCTATATTTATAATTTTTTGTAGGGAGTTTTGCAATCCAATGGGAACTCAAAGTACCAAATTACTATAAATTTGGTTGAAAATTTTGCCAGAAATCAAAAAAAAAAATATCACATGTTTGGGGATACCGTTTTATGGCGGATATACCAAAATGTGGATCGAACAACACCAAACTTCTTAAAGTAGTAGCAAAGTATGTGCAAAATTTCAAAGTGATGTCTCAAATATTTCCCTATAGGTTTCAACAGACAGACAGACTGTATACTTTATAATTTTAAACAAATTTACGAATTTAGCTCTGATAGATTTCCTACTAAAATATTTTTAAAAAAATCCCCCGACAATTTTTAATTCAAAGATTTTAGCATCCGCATTCCTTAATTATTTCAAAACTGTTTGTTTTTAGCTCCTCTAGAAGAACACATGATCCCTTTAGCCGGTAAATATTGACCAATAATCATTATCTTTGGTCAGACTCCCTTCTTCGTGATGTTCGTACAGTCTAGAATAAAATTGTTAAGCCATTTATCCTCCTAAATGCTAACCGATGAAGATATGATGATCGGTATTTGGAAGTCATAAATGTATAATTAATCATTGAATGGTAAAATATTGAAGGAAATTGTGATAATAAATTATTCAAATTATGTTCTTCCAATTGACAGTTTTTCTAACTATAAAACAATTTATACAGACTACCATTGGGCTTTTTTGCAAAAGATTGAGACATTATCAACATCCCTTAAAATTTAGACAAAATCCCCTAACACATTATAATGGCGATTTCGTTTTATTTCCATGATACAAGTACAACAACTAGTCTATAAATTCTTTGCATTCCCTTTCTGTCCACACCATTCTCTTGGTAACTCGTTAAATAACTCGATTCCCGTTTATTGAAACCATAAATCACCTACTCCCTACTTTACAATATTTCATATCAAACTTCATTTTTAACAACGGCAAATTATAAAGTTATCAAATATCAACCACCAATCAACTTTAATATCTCTCCCATTCCGCTAATCTCATTAATATTCCTTTTTCGCCCACAAAGTTTGTTGCTTAAGTCTTTTATATCATCACCACCACAATTTATTTACATACGCCTAACACTATTGCAAATTTTCTAATTAGCATTTCATTTCATATTTACATTTATTTACAAGAAAAAAAATAAAACAAACATAACGATAACCTAATTCCGCTCTGTTTCTCTCTCTCTCACTCTCTTGGCACATGATAAACTCAGTGATAGTGTTTTGTATGGAATGAAACAAAAAAGAGTTGTTTCTTTAAAAAGAGTGTGTATGCGTGAGAGGTATTTGTTTATAATTTTAAAGCAGCCAACAGATGACAAAATCGACATTATTTTTCTTGTTGTTGTTATCTTTTTTGTTGCTGCTATTTTTGATGATGAGCTTTAAATGCTGCTGCTTTTGACTTGAATGTATGCGCACACACTCACTCACGCCTAAGACAAGACTTTTGCGTAAGTTGTATGTATTTTTGTTGATGTCGTTGTTGTTGTTTTATTTATTTGTTTTTGTTCATATCATCAATTTTGTTGAACCTGTTTCTCAAGGTTAAAGCGTCGCTGTCATCGTCATTTTCAGCTACACAATCACACAATAAACAATATCAAGCAGACGTAACTAACTACTACTCTTTTTTTAAGTGGGGCTTGTGCCAAAAAAGCAGAAGAGTTAGTTTTTTGTTTTTGCTTTTTTGCAATTGTTGTTGTAATCCATTGGTGTATGGGAATACTGCCTTGTTTAATCTATCTGTGGATAAGATAAAATAGGAATGAAGATGTATTTTTTTTTTGGTGAAAAAAATCCGTTTAAAATTTGCAATCATTGCCATTGATATTGCATCATTTTGACTGGTTGGTTGAGTTTTTTTTCTTCTTCTGTGGTTAGACCATATGGTCAGCTGTGATTACATACACATGGATGTATGTATGGTCATACATATATTGTTTGGTTCATAAATAATGTATTGATAATGCTGTGGTATTGTCCTTGGCGCTTCGAATGCTGTAAGGACATGAATTATGGTTGTTATATAAAAAAACAGTCGCTAAGTTGTCATATGACAACTTTGACAGTATTATGAAACAAACAATATTTTTTGTAAGTAAGGATAAATGTGAAGGACATGACCTTGTCTGTATATACCCTTAATTTTATAGAAGATAGTATACAATTAATCAGTAAAATTTAACGTTAAGACATAGATCCCATATAACGCTGCAATTTTATTTTGTCGGGTTTTATTCGGTAGCAAATTTTCTTACCAAAAAGTTTTAATATTGGGCCACTTTTTAGGGTAGCCTTCATATAACACTACAAACTTCGCTATTTTGGGGAGATTGGGCACTTTTTCCACCAAGTTGGCTACAAATTTATATTTTGGATTCCAATTAGGTAGAACATCTCCCTGCTTAAACCAGTAAGGAAAGTAGTAAAGTCGGGCTGATACCCTCCACCACTTTGGGTATATTCTACCCATGTATCCTAACAGACGAATATATATGGGAGGTGTATGTAAATCTAAACCGATTTTCACGAATCTTAGCACACATCATTCTAGAGTTAAATCAGGGACTTTGGTCCACTATTTACCTAAAATCGGACGAAACTATATATGGGAGCTATATCTAAATCTGAATCGATCTCCGCGAAACTTATCACACATCATTCTGGACTTAATCCAGTAGGCTATATCAAATTTCGTGCAAATCGAAAGATATATAGGGACTTTGGAACACCATTTACCTACAATCGGGCGAAGCTATATATGGGAGCTATATCCAAATGTGAACCAATTTCCACGAAACTTAGCACACATTATTCTAGACCTTATTCAGTAGGCTATACCAAATTTCGTGCAAATTTCAATAGGGTTCGTCCTTGGGCCAAATAAGTGAGCTGTGCCAAATTTCATCCAAATCGGATCATAAATGCGACCTGTACTTTGTTTACAATTTAACATCAACAGACGGACGGACGGGCATGCATAAATCGACTCAGAAAGTGATTCTATGCATATTCTCAAAAGGAACCATGGGTCTATCTCGATTCCTTTTGCCTGTTACAAACATATGTACAAAGACATTATACCCTGTACCACAGTGTGGTGAAGGGTATAAAAATATCGATATATTCACACACGCTTCGGGGTAATAACCAAAATTATTCAAAAATGTTCTTAACGAATCGAGCGTTAATCAAAACACTTTTCTCATGAGGTGTGTATTATTTAGGTGACCACCACTGTAAAGTTACCAATGGCTCTAGACACCCAATCGGCTTTTTTTCCTACAACAATACTCAACACTATCGACACCTCCCAAAGTTCCCAATTGTTCATTCTAATTGCCTGTATTTTTGCAATTCTTCTCCACCAACTGGCAATTTGCCATGGCATTTCTTTAATGGACCTCTTTAGGCTTTCTAGATTATATTGGAACTACTTCCAAATATTCATATATATTGAGATTTGTCGGGTAAGAGGTATTGTATCATTCATATCGCTTGGAAAATAATACTTTATGGAGACTATGTCAAGAAGTTTGTTGACCCATCGATAATACGGAATGTTAAATTTATGCCGTTCTGGTTGGAATATAACTAACATGGAGCGGAACATTTATATTGACCTATTTTTTGTGAAGATGATGTTTATCACCAAGAACCCCGAATGCCGAATGACAACCAATTCGGCTAGACAATGAATCTTGGACTATAAAAATTCATAAAATGGGATCCTTATTTAGGGTTTTGGGAAAAATATGGACATATATTGAAAATTTACCCAAACCTTACAAAGCTACCCCTGAACTTTACCATTCTGCTGATCTATATTTCGCTACCTTCTAAATATCGTATACCCTACACAGCTATGTTGTACCTTTGTATGGCCCCAATTGGTCCAATACCTTTTAGTATACCCATCGTCATATCTCGACTAGTTGAGTCGACCTTGACAAGTGTGTCCGTATTTTGTAAATACGATACAAGCTACAGTTATGGACCAATCGCCAAGAAATTTTGCATATAGGACAAGTTGTGGCCGAAGACGATCCCAATCGTTTTTGGTAATGATCGGCTAATATTAAGGAGATGAAATGGACCAAAAAACGTTATTTTTATCCGTTTTCTAGTCGCTCTAGATACTACAATTTTGATCCCATCATGGAATACGCATGACGGCCAATATTTAATGAATCAAATAGACCCAGACTTTAGTTTGAAAACCTACAAAATTTCTATTCTATGGAGTATATATTTACTACTGGAGAACCGCGAAGTTGTGAGATGGATTGACCTTTAAATTGATATTAATTGTATTCTTGTATGTACTTCGATGTGTGAGTTATAGGTAAATATGTAAAAGTGTCTATGTGTTATGATATTGTCGCAATGATCGCTCTGAAATTGTGCATTAAATTCCGGTTATGGTCAAGGACGACACATATAATTTTCGGTGATATTGAGATAATATTTATAGGGTGCATTGAACCGAAAACTTAATTTTTTCTAGAGCCCATTACTATATACAGAAGACCACGGTGATGGGAATCTGACCAACTAATTAGAACGGCAGTTTAGATAATAATCGGTCAATATTCCGAGGGTCAATCAACCAGTGACAAAATTTTTATTTTTTGGCTCAAATATTTACTCAGGAAACCCAGATTTGGAAAATATGCCAGGGTATGAAAGTGGAGCTGTTGACCTATTATCGCTTAAAATAGAGCAAATATAGCGAAATAATGCCCAGGCTCAGAATATAGAACCGAAAAAACCCGTTCGGCTATATTGCTCCAATCGCTGGTTTAATTTATTTTCGACCCACCTTTATAAAAGCATTTTAATGAAATTATGTCAAAATCAAAAAAAAAAATTATGTCAGCATTTTTTTTCATTTTTGCAGCAAAGGCGGTATATAAACATAAAAATCTCTCAAATCATGCATCGACGAGGCGTCATGCAGCCATATTATGTTAGTAATGATAATACAATTTGCAATGCCAATTAAAATAACTACATATTTATAAAAATAATCCCTTCGGGACATACACACATTTCACTTTTTTTAAATAATGAAAAAACTATAAATGACTAAGCAAAAAAAAATTTTGTTTTAATAATTTTATTATAAAAAACGTTAAAAAATATAAAAATTTAAATTTGCATATTTTTCCGCTAATTACTTAATTTCATTTGAAACAAAGCCAAATTGAATGTCCCATGCTGTACACTCAAACGGTTAATTGTCCAATAAATTTGGCGTTGTACATCGCTGGCGGTGATGGTACACATTTTTTTGCAAACTTTATGCGTTGTTGTATAACGCTTGTTAATTACCAAAAACAAAGCAAACAAATTATGTCATATCTAATAAAGGCAAAAACAACAACAAAAAAGCAAATGCGGGACACCCACTAATGCCAAAGTGAACAAGAAACCACAGTCGAAACGTTTCCACCCCCCACTACCGTTATCATCATTCGCATCAACGCCATAGTTCCCCAGTTGGCTACTTGGCTACGGACTGACCAAAACAACAATTTGAACGGCTTCATTCTTCATGAATGGCTGACTGCCTGGCTGGTTGGTTGGTCGGTTGAGTTAATGCTTAGCGGTTGTCTTATGACAAATGCCTTTAACAACAATTTTTTATTATTTTTTTTCATTGCAACAAAATCAAAAGCTCTTTATGTCTATTCGCATTTGGGGCTATGCATATCTTGAACTCAATATTTGGCATACAAAAAATATAAAAAAGGAAAAATAAAAACCAACATTTGTACGAAAGTGTATTAGTATCATCAGCATGTGTTCGGCTTAATCAGATATATGATTAACATATATCCATATATAACAATATATGTATTTATATATGTGTATAAAAATTAGTGTGTTACACTCGGTGTTAACATTTTCAATTATTTATCGCATATTTTCTTCGGCTTCGTCTTGAATTTTATATCGTCTGCCAAAAACAAAACAAATGTATGAAAGAAAATAGCAAATCTAATGGCACACAAACACAGAAAACCATGAAGCCAGACGTATGCGGCAGACGGACTCTCTTAGACATGTGTTTTTTTTTTCAATATGATGACTTCATCTTGTTTGGGTTCCAATGAAGTGGAAGAACGTCATCTTTAATGGAGTTGAGATATGTCGTTTCTTTAGGTTTGGTAGCATAGACATAATTGTTAATGATTTTTATGGGAAATATGTGGAGGAGATAAGTTCGAATTTTAGGAGTTTAAAATTTTGAATGAAAATAGTATTTTTTAAAGTTTTTAAAATTATTTTCTTGAAGAACCAACAGAGACGTAAATTGTTTACAAATATTGGTCCTAGATTCACCTTTAAGTATACCGATCGTCATATCTCGATTAGCTGAGTCGATCTAGACATGTGTGTCCGTCCGTCTGTTCATTATAATTTGTAAACACGATTCAGACCACAGTTATGGACCAATCTTCACGAAATTTTGCATGTAAGATGGGTTCTGCCCAATAAAGGCCTATTGTTTTTGGTAAAGATAGGCTAATATTTAGGGGATGAAATGGACCAAATACTTAATTTTTGTCGGTTTTTCTAGTCGCTCCAGAGGCCGCACTTATGGTCCGAACATCCTGAAATTTTACATGGAGAAGGGTATCGAGCCAAAGAATAATAATGCCTGATAAAGATCGATCAATAATTAGCTGATCAAATGGACCTTGAATTTTATGTGAAAAATTACAAAATTTGTATTCTATGGTGTATATATTTACCCCTGAAGGACATAGACCGAAGAAGTTGATAGTATATCCAAGAGGAGTGGTTGACCTTTAAATTGTCGTATGTACTCGGATGTCGAAGTTACACTTAAATATTTACAGGTGCTTACGTACTCAGATATTATTTAGTAACACATTACCACACAAGAGGCGGAAATACAGCGCGGATCGCTTTGAAATTGCCCATGAGGGTCCAGGAATTGTCAAGGATAATGCCTATAATTTTCGGTGATGATCACATAATAATATTGGAATGAGGTGGACCGAAAACTGAATTTTTTGTGTTTTTTTCTAATCAATATATAGGCCACAATTGAAAGTCGAACATTATAACACAACCCACCGTGAAGGGAATCTGGACAAGTAAATAGAAGGGATTTACTGAATATTAGTAATATTTGTTGACCTCTAGTCGGTCAAGAGTGAAATATTTTCCATGCTCAGAATATATAACCACAGAAAGTTAGTTGTTCGTGTAAGTTGTGTAGGGTATCATATGGTCGGCCCCGTCCGACTATACTGCACCGCTCACTAGTTTTAATTAATATTTGATAAGGACCAATTAAGGACTTTATGAACCAAAAGAGCCATGTATTTTTCAAAAATTTTTTTAAAGACCAACAGAGGCGTGGATTTTTTGAAAAACATTATTTTGAAGGACCAACAGGGCGTGGATTTTTTGAAAAATATTCCTTTGAGAAAAAATGTTGAAAAGACGCGTAAAGTTTTCAAAAGTATTTTTATAAGGGTCAACAGAGGAGGGTCATTTTTTGAAATATTTTCATCAAGTTTTCAAAAATATTTTTTGAAGCTCTATTGGAGGTATTCTTATAGACCAAAAGCCAAAGTTTCTCCGAGAAATGGCCTGCTGTGACTTTTATGTTGCCAAATTTAATGGACGCACGAAAGAAATTATAAAATTAAATTAAGACGTGACACATTTATCAAAATGTTGATCTCTCGTTCGGAAGATACCAGAAGGTTTGAGTCAACTCGAATATGAATGTGAAACGAATTTGGTCCAAAGACACTTGGGATCTAATACTAATTAGATCTGAAGCCGAATTAACCGAAGAGACTGTGATATGCCATTTCTTGGAGAGTAAAAAATTTTAATTTGCAGAAAATGTTTAATATGGTCTATGTTTTGACAAAGCGCAATACCGTTTAGGTATTTAGGCGGTTCTAGGCACATCTTTGAATTGCTATGGTTTTAATTTAACATTTCGATTTCTTGTTTTCTTATTTTCCGCTCTACCCCAACGTAGCCGATTAAAAGGGATATTTCATCTCTTCTTATCGTTGTTAATTCTTATTTTTTTTTTCTAAAACAAAACTATTGTGGTTCTTCAGAACAATGTGTCGAATGTTTGGATTTGGTCACTTTGATTTGTATTTATGTATTTCAAGTTATTTTTGTAATATTTACACACTCGGTTTCTTTAAAGCGTTCTGATATGCCCAAAGAAGAACCATTTTAATTTTATATTATTTTATTATCTTATTATACCATAAACCAAGGTCAAGATATGAAACGACCATTACCAAAACAACCAAGACAATGTTTATTCAGTTGAGTGACTTCTTTTCCATCTTCAGTAATTAAAAAAAAACTCTTTTTGTTATATAATACCAAAGATTTCTTTTGAAGTGACATCATACCATGGCTAAATATCTCTAAGAATGGTCTTTTAAAGCGTACAAAAGAACGAAAACAAAGAACAAACCAGCTGTCATTGTAATTAGTTCATTGAAATCAAAAGACTTAAGATACAAGCGTGGTTTAGACATGTGATGTATTTATGAGAAGAGAAGAAGAGACTAAGAGTTTCAAGTGTCATAATAGTGGAAAAAATTGGTAAATGTTAGCATATGGAAAAATAAGATTGAAAATCTAAAGAAAGAAACCATTCTGAATCTACCCATGGAACTGTATGTATATAAATTAAATGCATATTATTCATACACATATAGTACAAATTAGAATATTAGCAAATGGTTTACATTATCTCGAAAAAATAAATCCCAACAATTCCGAATATTTGCCTATATTGAAATTTGTTAGTGAATATGCTTTTCCCTTTCCAAAAATTAAACTTCGATTGAAGAATGTCTCTACAAAATTTCAAGTGAAAATCTCAAGAACTCTTGAAGATATAGCCTATTTATTGTGTCAGCAACATGTGACGGCTGAAGGGCTTCTCAAACTTTAAACGCGTTTTTCTCTAAACATTTTTGCGAATGGCGGGCACGATAACTCAAAAACTAATAATCCAATCGGTTCCAAATTTTGCAACGTTTCTCTGGGAGTGTATAGCTCTCGTATGAACTAGGATAAAGCCAATCGGTGAAGATCTTCCTTATTTTTTAACTTGGTTTTTAGTAAAAAATCGTCGATTTTCCAAAAATATTTTTTCAAAGGTCCACCATTTTGTTAATTTTAGAGCGATGTCAATAATCCTAGTTCATACGAGAGCCAGACATGTACTCTTTCGAACACCGTTGAAATTTTCGGATTCCGATGTTCCAGTGAGGAGTTATCATGCCCGCCATCAAAAATAAGGACTTTTCTTTAATTACAAAAAACAATAACAAAATTTTTTTGTAAATTATATTTCTTCTCTTTTAAATTTTCAATTATATATGTGCAAAGTTACAAACCTTATGAAGCATTGGTATTGATTTACCAGCCCATTCAAAATCTTGAAAAATTAAAATCGAGATTTAAGGGAACCCACAAATCGGACGAAAATATATATGGGAGCTATATCTAAATCTGAACCGATTTTCACGAAACTTAACGCACATCATTCTAGACGTAATTCAATACGCTATGCCAAAATTCGTACAAATCAAATGATTTTCAGGGACTTTGGTACACCATTTACCTAAAATCGGGCGAAACTATATATTGGATCTATATCTAAATCTGAACCGATTTTCACGAAACTTGGCACACATCATTCTAGACCTAATTCAGTAAGCTATGGTACCCCAGTAAACTTTGGTACCCCATTTACCTTAAATCGGACGAAAATATATATGGGAGCTATATCTAAATCTGGACCGATTTTTCCCAATTTCAATAGGAATCGTTCGTGGGCCAAACAAATGACCTGTGCCAAATTTCATCCAATTCGGATCATAAATGCGACCTGTACTTTGTTTACAATTTAACATGGACAGACGGACGGACATGCATAAATCGACTCAGAAAGTGATTCTATGCATATTCTCAAAAGGAACCATGGGTCTATCTCGATTATTTTTGCCTGTTACAAACATATGCACAAAGACATAATACCCTGTACCACAGTGTGGTGAAGGGTATAAATACACTACATCTTTAATGAGATGTGAGAATTTAATCATATTTTAAAAGTTAAAACCGTATTATCTTTTTGTATCGTAAGATTGAAAGTAGGGACAACATTTGGGTCAGTTTTAAATATTTTAATATTCCCATCGTCGAGTCCAATCATAATATTCCATTTACAATTATTTTTAATATATTAAATTAAAATAAAAGTGATTTATTTATTTTCGCATCTCTATCTCTCTTTTTATATGTTTATCTTACCAAAACGAAAGACTTAAGCAACAAACTTGCCAACTGATTATACAAACAGTCGTGTGGTTTCGTGTTTCAATCATAACTATATTAAATAATCAGACCAATCATAATATTTGTAAATAAAAATGCAATAGTCGAAAAAGGAAATGAGTTTTTAATGAATTAAACAGTTGACCAATAGCTGATATTAGGAAACTGTTATAATTTTTATTTTTTAACGAAAAATTAAAAAACAAAATAAATAAAAATGTAGGAAATTAATATTATAATAAAATAAAAAAATACAATTGTATTAAAAAAAATAAATATTTTTTGAAGCAACGAAGTGGGATTATAACTGACTATATTCAAATAATATAATATCTAAATCATTACAATTTATTAATGTGATCTAAAAAAGGAAAAACACATTATTTACTAAATATGTCACCCAATTCTGATTATGTTAAAAAAAATATTCAGTTAAATGTATTGTGATATGATCTTAAAAGGGAAAAAACATATAAGTTACTAAATGTGTCACACAATTCGGATTTTGTTTTAAATAAACATTCAGTTAAAGAAGCTACATTAATATAGTCCATATTTATGTATTCTGATATTTTTATATTTTTTATGTTTTTTCGCATTATAGCACTTTTATCTGGCCTTTTATATTTTTTTTATTTCTCAAATGAACACACATCTATTTTGTGGTTTCTATTTGAATTTGTTCTTATTTTAATTTATGCAAATCTCTTTAAAATAGCTGTTATACCACAACATAATCTTGTTTAACAGTTCTCACTACCTCAAGAGGGTTCTAACTTCTTTAGAACTGTGATTAACTTTTGATCTTTTGTCATTGTAATGTGAGTGTGCTTTACAAGAAATGATAATGTGTAACAGGTCTAACAGGTGGATGGAATATTAAGTGGATTCCGTTTTATTTTTTATTCCATGTAAAATGCGTGTTTGTCATATAAATAAACAATGATGAGTATATGTTGATGTAATATTAGTTTTTTTTTATAAATAATGTGGGATTTGAAAAAAAATTTTGAAAGGTCAACAAACCTACGAGTAAATAATGCCTGTGTCGTAATAAATCCTGATAAAAACTGCGACTATGATTTAGGAAGAATCACTATATTTCAGTAATATTAAGAATGTTAGACAAAAATGTAGCTTAAAAGGTTATGTGCGCTAAGAATAACAATTCCGACCTCACACTATTTGTCACTACAATACAGTTTTTAGGGACAACCATATCAAAAATGTTGGATTTGAAAATTTTGTTCAAAGGTTAATAACCTATGTACTAAATATGTGTGTGGTTAAAAATCCTGATGAAAAATGCGAATATGATTTAGGAAGAACCAAAATATTTATATAATATTAAAAATTTTACACAAACATTTAACTAAAACAGCTATGTTTAGGTATGTTAAAATTGAGCTAATTTTTTGTGATATTAATTTTTGGAGACTAAAAATGAATGTCGAAATAGGGAGTATATATATTCGAGAAAATATAGTCCTGGGTCACTATTTGAGTTCTTACAAAGTTTTGGTGTTTAATTCCACAATATTTTCCCACTTCATGATATTGGAGATCTATCCCAGTTTGTTTTTTTTTTATAAAATTTAAAAAATGCTTATTAGTGAGAAAAGCATGTGTATGATTATTTCTGCTGAGCTGAACTCTCACCCTTCGTATTGCTAATATTTTCAGGGATAAATTCGAGAAATACAGCACAAACTCTATGAGACATAAGATCCCAATAGCAAGGGAACCAAATCCAAATATTGAAAAAAATTTATTAAAGTCCAAAATAATAATTGGAAAACATTTACACACGTTTTGATTGACAAAATTGGATGTCAAATGTGTAGACTTCGACAATTTTTCAACTCAGTAGAACTGTGATAAATGCGGTGGAGTCGTTCCGTTTTTAACACCTCGAAATATTTGTCGGAGACTCGAAAAAGTATATTCTAGTCCATTTAAGTGGCTATCATATAGCATTCCATGTTATTGTTGGCCCTCATATATAGGTATCGTCCCATTTTCGGCAGTATTAAAGTTTCAGCAGCATTTTTCCACCGATGTGGCTGAAATTTGGTAATCCAGGTTCTTTGAAGAACCATATTATAGTCCCAGTCAATTTTCGTGATATTGACATGATTTGTCCGCAACCAAGGTGGCTGTAATTTGGCATTCCGGATTCCTAGTGAATAAACAACTTTTTTTCAAGAAATTGTTCAATATATGTCAGTGTTTATACTTAACCGCCATATAAAGATCTTGTCCCATTTTCGGTGTATTAAGAAGTTCCGAAAAATTGCCCATTATTTAACACCGCTCATAAGGACTATTGCTTATACCGATTTCTCCGGCCCCTTGACCATCATTATAAGTGATTTTCACAGTAATCTTCACCCCTCCCCATTGTCGGAGACTCGAAAAAGTATATTCTAGTCCATTGAAGTGGCTATCATATAGCATTCCATGTTGTTGTTGGCCCTCATATATAGGTATCGTCCCATTTTCGGCAGTATGATTCCAAATTTTTACACGCTTCTCTGTGAGTGTATAGCTATCGTATGAACTAGGATAAAGCCAATCGGTGAAGATCTTCCTTATTTTTTAACTTGGTTTTTGGTAAAAAAACGGCGATTTTCCAAAAATATTTTTTCAAAGGTCCACCATTTTTTTAATTTTACAGCGAAGTCAATAATCCTAGTTCATACGAGAGCCAGACATGTACTCTTTCTAACACCGTTGGAATTTTCGGATTCCGATGTTCCAGTGAGGAGTTATCATGCCCGCCATCTAAAATAAGGACTTTTCTTTAATTACAAAACACAACAACAAAGCAATAACAAAAAATTTTTATAAATTATTTTTCTTCTCTTTTAAATCTTCAAATATATATGTGCAAAGTTACAAACCTTAACAAGCATTGGTATTGATTTACCAGCCCATTGAAAATCTTGAAAAATTAAAATCGAGAATGGGTGGGGTTCCCTTAAAACAATTTGCTCCAAAGAGCATCCTTTTGAGGACAGATCATTATCGACAGCTGTCCTCCAGTAACTATTTCCTGTATTTAGTTAGATCTCAAAAGAATGTTCTTTGGGTAAAAATTTTTAAGGAAGAGATGATCGCCGAAACGGGCCAACTTTTGAAGCAAAGGTCAAAGCATAATTTGTACAGCAAAAATGGTGCACCAATGTCCCGGAGGATTCTAATGCAATTTGATGTCTATTTTATGAATTTATACTAAAGCTAAAGAATTTCGATTGCCATTTTAGCCGATTTAGACTTTCAAATGATCCAACAACGAGATGCTGATGATGGACCTTCCTATATTTAATGGTAATCAATATAAATTATTATGCGTTCATTCCAAAGTACGAAATTCTTGACAACCCATAGTTGCTCATGAATCAGTCCATTCCGATGACTTTCGATTGGACTTCGCAGTAAAAGAATGAAGTTATGCATCGCCACGCATTATGACATTTTGAAAAAAAAAACTCGAGTTCATTACATTTTCAATTACTATTCCAAATCATTGACCCTTCGTTGTTAGTTTTGATAAAAAAAGTGACCTCACACCTTTTTTTTCCTAGTGCTTTCTCATACTCATATATATATTACGGAATTTCCGATTTAAATTTAGCATAATTCAAAATATTTATTTGGGTATATCCCTTCCGTAATAACCTCGTTTTAGACGTCCACAGTATACAGTCCTCATTTCACCAGTCATAACTTTGCACAACAAACATGTGTGGTTAATTTCCTGGTGCAATTTTGAAATTCCTTTCATCACGTCAAATTTTTTGACTTTCCCTTAAAAAAATTAAAAACCGAGAAATTTTTGTTTTCATAAAATACTACTAGCGCCATCTATGTATAAGACTGGTACATTTTCAATTAGCCAGTTTATCAGCTTCAAAACTGTGTCTGTATAGCTTTTCACGTTGAAAAGACATGGTAGTCCAAGAGCTACGTTTAATGACTTTTAAGATTTCAATAGGTATCTGTGAAGTCTGTGGTATTTTTTTAAGAGCTTGACCACAAATGATTCCAATGCCCAAAACATGTTTCGTACTCTTTCAGCTTAGAAACCTTTTCATAGTTATAATCGAATTTATTGTAAGGGGCGAATTTCTAGAATAAGGGGCGATTTGATTTCAATTTATTTTCATGAATGAGAACCTAGCCACAAGGCCAAGCTCTGTTTGTTCAATATATCTCCTGTATTATTATATCTCCCTATTATTCAAATGTTGAAGATAAATATCACTATTTTCAAAGCCACTATAAATCGCAACCAGTATTCGAATATTATTTCAAAATTATTTTTAAAATTGTCTTTACAGAATAATAATACCCAACTGAAAAATAATATTAAAAATCATTGTGTGACCTTCACAATCTTGACAAATTATAAGAGTATTACAATTGTATATACATATGTATGTAGATATGTATTATTTCATTTATAAATTTATTTTCATAAATAGTTCTCAATTGTTGTTATGTGGAATTATAAACTGCAATAATACTTATCACTTTTTTCGGACAGAATATCGAAAAATAATCCATATCAACGAAAGACTTAAGAAACAAACGTGTATTACTGATATTTCATAAAAAGACTTAAGACACAAGCGTTATGGGCGAATATTCCAATACGTATTTCACAACAAAAAGCTGAGAGATCTTTTTTGGTGTGATTTTTTTATTAAAAGATATTTTATTTTTCATTGTATTTTTTCCAAAATTAAAACCACAAATATTAAAGGCGAGCAACAATGCTTTGCAATGTAATGTGGATTATTATGTCTCAATTTTGTTGTTATGTTTTGTTGGCATATTTTTGTTGTTTGTTTTTTTCCTTCTTCTTTACAATAAAGAGAATTGCTTAATATTTTGGCGTTGGAGAGTATTTATTTAATTATTTCATAAATATTCTTTATATTTTTTATACTATAACACATATATGTTATATATTTCCTTTATTTTTTATTTAAATCATTTTTTAAATTTTTTTTGTCAATATGATATCATACAATTTGAAATTTTGTTGTTGTTGTTGTTTTTATTGTGGTTTTTATAACTTGATTTTTTATATTGGTGAGCAAAAAAAATCCCAAGACGACAACGAGTTAGCTAAACAGCCCTGCTTTAAAGCAAGGTTAGCACACCAGTACCAATCCGCACACACACACGCACGCAAAGCACATTGAGTATAAGACATTTTGCAAAGCAAACCACTCACAACTACATAGGAATTTGTTAACCAACGAAAAATGCTTAGCAAATTTGTTAGCACTTTCAAAATTATACACACAAAAATATTTCCTGTTTGGTTGGGATTAAACCAAAAAAATAAGCTTAAATATAAAATATTTAATTGAATTTCAAAAAAATCACACACCTTTATTTTATTTTTTAATTTCTGTGGGGTTTTTTATTTTGTTTAATTTAAAATTTAAGAATTTTGAAATGGCAATTTTGAAAAAAGATTTAATTTAGTTATTTGGCAATTTTGTTTTTGTTTTCTTATTTTTCAACATAAACTCATGTTTCTATTTTGCATTATATTGGCCGTCACACAACTACCGAAACAAACAACCGACGACGTCAAACGGAAGAGATGGAAAACTCTATGCAACACACGCACACACAGGCAGAGTTTCCCGGCTTAAAATAAATTAGAAAAAAAAACACGCGCACGCTTCAAGAAATATACGTTGTGCTCGCTACACCAACCTGGCTCAGACTAAGGCTTATTGTTGAAGCCATAAGACGCAAACCGTCAACAGCCAACCGTAACCACACTCACAACTTGTTCAGAGTCTTAACGATGAAGGCAGCAACAACAAAAACACGAGACTAGACTTTGGTAATACTCTCAGTTTTTTTTTTTTTTTTTGTAATACGTTTCTCTTATAAGACCACTTAGTATTAGAGTAAATGCTATTGACACTTCTCAGAGAGTTTTGTGTTTGCTTTTTTCTTAACCTAAACCGGTCTTACCAAGTTTCAAGAGTATTTGCAACAAGTTTCCATTATATGTTCAACAATGACAACAACAACGACAAAGAGTTAAGAGCCCACACAGAAGCTCTCGTCATCATTTTGGTGCTAACAACAACAACAGTGATCGATAGAAGTTACAAAGGGTTATTGGGTAAGTAGCCGCCAAGATGACGCGATCTAATGGAATATTTAAATTGTACAAGAAATGAAAATATAGGGAACATACCAAAAAGGGGACCTATACCGACATGTCTAAAAATGGATTATATAAACCATAATACAAATTTCAGAAATTTTTAATTGATTATTCAAATTTAATGGGGAATATCGGTCCACTCCTTCTGAAACCTCCACACAGGGGCTAGCTCTAAATGCGGCTATAGTTCATTATCGAACCTAACGTTCTAATTTTTTATCTCGCTATCCACCGCAGGTGAAATCATTACAATAGAGTCTTAGAACCAAACTCAAAACGCGGAACAAATCAGATAACTATTTTAATATAAATAATAAAAAAGGGGGCGAATATTAATAATTTTTGGTAGAGAAATTTGTTACCATATATAACTACAAAATACCAAATTTCAGCGAATTCGGCTGAAAAACGCGCTCAAGAACCCCAAAATACCGAAAATTGGGGGTACCCTTATGTGGGGGCTATCCGAAAAAATTGACCTATATTTATAATTTTTTTGTGGAGAGATTTGGTACCTATTAAGAACTCAAAGTACTAAATTACAGCCAATTCGGTGGAAAAATACGATCAAAACCCTCAAAATACTGAAAATTAGGAGGTACCGTTATATGGGGGCTACCAGAAAAAGTGGACCTATATTTATAATTTTTTGTGGAAACATTTAGTACCCAATAAGAATCCAATGTACCAAATTTCAGGGTATTCGGCTGAAAAACGCGCTCAAGAACCCCAAAATACCGAAATTTGGCGGGTACCCTTATATGGGAGCTATGCCTAAACGTGGACCGATATATCCCATCTTTGACCTGCCTGCAGACAAAAGACAACCCTATGATTTCAGCACCCTATCTCAATTCCTTCAGAAGAAGCGTGATTCGGACGGACATGGCTAAATCCTCTTAGAATTTTACCCTGATAAATATTTTACCTTGATAAATATTTTTAAAAAATCCACGCCTTGATAAATATTTTTAAAAATCCACGCCTTGATAAATATTTTTAAAAATCCACGCCTTGATAAATATTTTTAAAAATCATTTGATAAATATTTTTAAAAATCCACGCCTTGATAAATATTTTTAAAAATCCACGCCTTGATAAATATTTTTAAAAATCCACGCCTTGATAAATATTTTTAAAAATCCACGCCTTGATAAATATTTTTAAAAATCCACGCCTTGATAAATATTTTTAAAAATCCACGCCTTGATAAATATTTTTAAAAATCCACGCCTTGATAAATATTTTTAAAAATCCACGCCTTGATAAATATTTTTAAAAATCCACGCCTTGATAAATATTTTTAAAAATCCACGCCTTGATAAATATTTTTAAAAAATCCACGCCTTGATAAATATTTTCAAAAATCCACGCCTT
Organism: Musca vetustissima; assembly: GCF_032173495.1. Taxonomy (NCBI): domain Eukaryota; kingdom Metazoa; phylum Arthropoda; class Insecta; order Diptera; family Muscidae; genus Musca; species Musca vetustissima. The sequence goes on from NW_026876559.1 coordinate 84,352, forward strand.
GATGAATATTTTTAAAAATCCACGCCTTGATAAATATTTTTAAAAATTCACGCCTTGATAAATATTTTTAAAAATCCACGCGTTGATAAATATTTTTAAAAATCCACACCTTCATAAATATTTTTAAAAATCCACACATTGATAAATATTTTTAAAAATCCACACATTAATAAATATTTTTAAAAATCCACGCATTGATAAATATTTTTAAAAATCCACGCATTGATAAATATTTTTAAAAATCCATGCCTTGATAAATATTTTTAAAAATCCACGCCTTGATAAATATTTTTAAAAATCCACGCCTTGATAAATATTTTTAAAAATCCACGTCTTCATAAATAAGTTAAAATAATATTTTTAAAAAATCCACGACTTGATCTACTCCATAGATAGAAAATCCATTCAGTTTATTCCATAGATATCAGACTTCCTGTTGTTTTCTTATTAATCGTAGATGACTCAGGGTTTTATTTCTCCTATTACATCCTTTCCAATAACCCTTCCCTTATTGAGAATAAGAATCTTATGGCATCCTCGCACATGAAAAAACGCCGCCCGTTAAAACATCTACCTAATATTCACACTCTGCTAATGTTCTCTGGTTCTCCCTCTCTCTTTTCCATTTCCACACTTCTAAGTAAAATTTAATGATCCCCTTTTTTTCATCCGATTGTGATAAAACGTAGCGTGCCAAAAAAGACCCTCAAAGTCGTCATCATGCACATCAGCGGCTCTATGTAATCATCATCTTCTTCTAATGCTACTACCGGTCGCGGTTACTCCCCTTGCTAGCCGTCTAGAATGGTTACAAGTTTGTCGTCATGCTTTGTTTATTTTTTTTTTTCAAATAGTGTCCAGATCACATTACCGTCGAATAGAAACAACAAACGTAATCTACCTCTCCCCTCCCTTATCCACAGTCATCTTCTTTACAGCAAAGGGGTTTTATTCACTTCACCATGGTGTATGATCTCGGTCTTGGTGTTGTAGTACTAACCACAAAACAGAGTCCATCGTAAAATTTAAAACGCAACGTAATAAGTCCGATAGATCGACCATCTTAGTAAGTACCACATATTACGAACACCAAAAGCAGCAACAACTACAACACCAATAAAAACAACCTTTAAGGTAATGATGCCAGACGGCCAGTAGTTAAAAGTTACATTTTGATGTAGTATGCATTTTTGGTCATTTGAAGTTTATTATGAGTTGTTTTTGTTTTTGCTTTTTTTAATTTGAATATTAAGCACAGACATTGCGCCGGCGAGGCGGGAGAGGGAGAAAGAGGGTCAGGTGTTGCCTTTAGCCACCCATCAATCAAAGAAAATGAGGGGATTACACTGAGAAAAAATCAAATGTGCATAGGAGACCGACCAATGGTCTGCCAGAGAGGGGCAGAGATTTTCTGTCTACAAAAAACCGGCGTATTTATATCAATAACAGATCCAAGGTTTTAGTAAAAAAAAAAAATTACAATAGTCTTCTGTTTAGGAAAAACTATTGGTTTTCTGTCCAAAGAAGACTATGTCACTGTAAAAAGCCACAAGACTGCTGTCCATGTAAGGTCAATGGTATCCTGTCATAAGAAGGCAGAAGACCGTTAATAGAAAACCAGTGATTATCCTTCAATACAAGACCAATGATAATATTCCCACAAATATCTTCTATTGAAGATAATTTTCTATCGACAGTAGATCACAATATCAAGCTCAAATGGTCCTCTGACCATCTTCAATGTACAGAAATTATCCTCACAAAAAGACCTCATAAGATTAAAAATATCTTTAATCGGTCGGGACCATTGTCAACTTGTAGTTTGTTTATGCTCTGAAAATATTAAATACGAAACTACAGACAATCAGGTAGCAATCTAAATATACCCGCTAAACTTTAACGAAACTACTGTACATTTCCTTGCAGGAAGTGTTTATTAACCAGCAATACGGGATTTTAAACTACAGTTATTACAATCGGAAAATGTGACTAAAATCTTCAAAATAAGGAAAAAGAGTAGAGGCATTCGGGGGGAAACTGTGACTAAACCTTTGAAATACCAAAACTTGTTAGGGGCAATTGTATCGGATCCCATACCAACATTTTCTGCAAATATGTTTTTATACCCTTCACAACACTGTGGTACAGGGTATTATGTCTTTGTGCGTATGTTTGTAACGGGCAAAAATAATCGAGATAGACCCATGGTTCCTTTTGAGAATATGCATAGAATCACTTTCTGAGTCGATTTATGCATGTCCGTCTGTCCGTCCGTCCATGTTAAATTGTGAACAAAGTACAGGTCGCATTTATGATCCGATTTGGATGAAATTTGGCACAAGTCACTTATTTGGCCCAAGGACGAACCCTATTGAAATTGGGAAAATCGGTTCAGATTTAGATATATTTTCGTCCGATTTAAGGTAAATGGGGCACCAAAGTCCCTCTATATCTTTCGATTTGCACAAAATTTGTCACAGAGTACTGAATTAGGTACAGAATGATGTGTGCTAAGTTTCGTGAAAATCGGTTCAGATTTAGATATAGCTCCCATATATAGTTTCGTCCGATTTAAAGTAAATGGTGCACCAAAGTCCCTATATATCATTCGATTTGAACGAAATTTGGCATAGAGTACTGACATAGCTCCCATATATAGTTTCGTCCGATTTTAGGTAAATGGTGAACCAAAGTCTCTACATATCATTTGATTTGAATGAAATTTGGCTCAGAGTACTGAATTAGGTGCAGAATGATGTGTGCCAAGTTTCGTGAAAATCGGTCCATATTTAGATATAGCTCCCATATATAGTTTCGTCCGATTTAAAGTAAATGGTGCACCAAAGTCCCTATATATCATTCGATTTGAAAGAAATTTGGCATAGAGTACTGACATAGGTACAGAATGATGTGTGCTAAGTTTCGTGAAAATCGGTCCATATTAAGATATAGCTCCTCCCTATATATCCTTGGATTTGCACGAAATTTGGCATAGGGTACTGAATTGGGTCCGGAATAATGTGTGCTACGTTTCGTGAAAATCGGTCCAAATTTAGATATAGCACCCATATATAATTTCGTCCAATTTACGGTAAATGGGGCACCAAAGTCCTTATATATCTTTCGATTTGCCCGAAATTGTTCTTAAAGTACTGAATTAGGTCAAGAACGACGTGTGCCAAGTTTGGAGAAAATCGGGTCAGATTTATATATAGCTCCCATATATATTTTCGTCCGATTTAATGTAAATTGTGCACTAAAGAACCAATGTACTGAAGTTACTGAAATTGGTTCAGATTTACATATAGCTCTTATATATACTTTCGTCCGCTTTTAAGTAAATGGTGTACTAAAGACCCATAGCTAGGCCGATTGGCTCAGATTAAGATATAGCATAGCTTCCATATATAATTTCGACATATTCATGTTGATTGTAAACCAAATAATCAATGGGTGCTTTAATGATATTACATTTTAAACAGTGAAGCACACCAAATAGCGTGCGTAAAGTTTGCTTAAAGTCTATTTACAAAGTATGGAATAGATTGCAGAATGTCATGTGTAAGGATTGACGTTAGTCGCTTTACTTGTATATAAATATCGCATTTTGAAGTTCGTTCAATTTCATGTCAATGTTCCTTCGAAAATACGACATCTGTAAAGATACACATGTAGAACATCCCCAAAGTGGTGAAGGGTATCATATAGTCGGCCCAGTCCGACTTTACTACTTTCCTTACTGGTTTTACTCTCTATTAACCCGAAATGTCAAATAATTAATAATAATTGGTCAAATCAGTCACTTCGTGAGGAGCATGCAATTAAAATCTCTAAAGTACCGAAAATAGGCAGCGACATTCATATTGAAGGCAATGTCAGAACCTAAACCTATATCGACCATTTGTTCAAAATACACAAAAATTGAGCGGAAAATGTTTAAGGGACATCTACATCGCCCTCCATGAGCCCAAGATGTCGAATTAAATATTGAAAATGTTGGCCCTTTGTGGGGGAGGTACCGGAAGGACTGCACCAATGGGTCGCATCTTTAGACTTCATCTAGGCTTGGTTGTGCAAAGTTTGGATCAAATCGAATATTTCGTTCTCATGATATTTAAAAATTAATTTTTTGCATATTTTTGACCATTTTGTGGGGAAGGTACCAGAAGGAATGGACCAATGTGTCTCATTAACGGACTTAATCCAGGCCTAATAGAGATAATAGGTTGAGCAAAGTTTTAAAATTTTGACCATTTGTGGGGGAGGTACCAGATAGAGTAGACTTGATCTAGGCTTTGTCTCTACTTGATCTAGGCTTTGTAAAGATAATATGTTGTGCAAATTTTTGTTCAAATCGGATAGTTTGTTCGCATGATATTTTAACATTATTATTATTTTTTTTTTTGCTCAGTTTTGACCCTTTTGAGTGGTAGCTACTACACAGAGTGGGCCGATATTCCCCCTCTTCAAACTTGAACTAAGTTTGGAAGAAATATTAAGATGTTCAAAGTTTGGATTAAGCCGATTATTTCCTTCGAGAGTTAATGTGCGCACCAGCCGGCCAGACAGTCGGACGGACATAAGTAAATCGTCTCCAAACTTTCTGAAACGGATTTGGTCGAATGTAAAATAGGGTCTAAAACCAATATTTCCATGAGGCACACTTTCGCCGTATCAAAGTGTTTATACCCTCATTAGTCATAAGGCTGCGGGTATAAAAAATGAAGAGTGACCTTTATATCGAAAAATGTTTGCAAACAAAACAAACGGAATAGTAGAAATAGCTTCAATACACGAAAATTGGCCGGGACCTTTATATTGGGACAATTCCAAAATATGGACATATTAAAAAAAATATCGAACATAAATCGATCGATACATAAATGGGTCCACTTTAAAACGTAGACTGATATTAACTTAAACTTTCATATGGCCGTTACAAATGCCGAATCATGGATCTATTAGTCTGAGCTCCAAATCAGCAACCGAGCGTGTTGACCGTCGAAGACAAACCAAATTCATTGAACATTGTTCGTGGAAGAAACACTTGCCTGCTTCTTCGATAATTGTTCCGCTTAAGCAACGTAGGATGGTCAATTCTGGTAAATCACAATTTTTTGTCTGAAGTCTTAGAAACGAACAAGAGAAGACCAAGCTTCTCTTTCCACCAGCCCCTTTGACTGGTCAAAATGTGCAATTGATAGTGCATTCGCCGTACAGCCCTGACTTTGCACCCATTGGTTTCTTTGTATATGAAAAATGCGCGGTCAACGATTTTCTTCGCCCGAAGATCATGTTGAAGCGTTCAAAAGTCATGATCAGAGTGAAAAAGGGCTTCGAAAATTAGTATTAGCGGATGAAGAAGTATAGAAGTCAAAAAAGAGAATATTCTCCATTATAAGGCCAGAAATATTTATAGTAAACTCTCTTATGTATAGGAAATCTGTTGGAGACCTTTTATGAAGGCTTTATCCGAAGGCTTTCTAATATCTAATACCTCCAGAAAGTCTTATTTGGCTATAGGTTCCATTTAAGGGAAACCTTTTGAAGACCTTATATCAAACACCTCCTGAATCTTATATACCGGCGTTCTTCTTAAGGACGGATGGTCTTATAGAAATAGAAAACCTAGTGAAGGGTTTCTATCAGTAGAAACCCTCTTAAATGTAGAAGACTTCCAGACAGCGCGAAGGTTTCCTAGGTATAGAAGACCTTGAGAGGGTATTGTGCGAATAAAATCCTAAATTTTGTGAATACGCGACCTCCTGAGGGTCATTTGAATATAAAATGCCTCCTTATGGCGATCATCAAGGTATATAAAACCGATACCTACATGATTCGAAGTATCGATTATTTTTTGATGGTTTTCCAGGGGTTTAAAACAAAGCAGAGTCTCTTCTGGTAGAATTCTTTGATTCTTTTCCAGACCTTTTAGCACATCTCAAAATACTATTAACATATTTCAAGTTCGTGTCCTTAGTCTTTTGTTTATATTTGCCTACCTGTTGATTTTTTTCTTCCAGTGCATTTTCAAAATTTTTTTTTTCGTTCGAGTAATGAGAAGACCCCTTAACGCTTGAATTGATGCACTTAACAGATAATTTTTGTAGTGTTACTATTAGACCGCTTCTGCCCAAAAGGTATGATGGCCAACAAAACAGTTGCTGGTGTGTGGTAAAGAGAGGGGAAATGTGTTAATACACACACAAACAGCTACGCACTGCTAAGGTGGGAAGTTATTTCTGCTTCGATGCATATTCGTTCTGCCAATCTCAGCATTACATGTTGTTGTTGGGTCTCTTATATTTTGCGGCTACCCTGTTGTTGTTGTTATTTTCCTTCTACCATCTTCCATCCAATAAATGCTAATGTTGTTGTTGTAGTTTTATATTTCTCATTTGAAATTAGTGCAACTGTTTGTTTTATTTGTTATCATATTATGGTCATTATTATATTTCTTGGTAGCCCCCATGCACCCATAGCCATAGCCTGTGGAAGGGTAGTGCAGAGGAAAGGTAAGGGAAGCAAAAACTGAAAAAAAAAACGTTTTTGATATGAAACCTTAACGGGAATTATGGTGTGAAATATGTCTGTCCACTTGTTGTTACAGTTGTGTTGTTGGTTTTTCTGTCTTCTTTTTTGTCAGTTTTCTTCCATTTTATATGAGTATATGGTCCATTCATTGTTTACTCCGTCTGTTTTTTTTTCTGTATTTCATTTGAGCGTTTTTTTGTTTTCTTCCATCCATCCAATATCGCCGTACAACGTTGCAGCGTCATTGTTCGGTGGCATATTAACACGTGTAATATGTAGTCGGGTCTTTTGTCTGCTTTAGCCTTTCAGCTTCATAACAAAACAGAAAAAAAAAACATATCTAATGATAGCGATGAGCAGTTGTTGATGACGGTATGACAGTGTCGTGACCTTCAACACACATTACTTGAAATTAGTAACTTTTGTTTTTGTTTCAACTGATTGATCCCTGACAAACAATTAAGTGTTGATGTAATCGATCGAAATCGAAATTGGTTGATAAGCAATATCGAAGATCAGTGATCAGTTGTTAAAACAATTTGCCATTCCCTGGATCGCTTTAATGAGTTAAAGAGATTACATTTTTTTCGGGGCAAATCAGAAGTCACTTTTCGATTTGAAGGTTAGTTATACAGATGATTATGTTCGATTGCACATGATTTTAAATCACTTAAAATACTTTTTGTAAGAAAAAGTGGACGTTGAGGATAGGTCAGGTTTAAGTTAGGGGATAGGTCAGTAAAAAAGATGATACTGTCGAATATGTTTATAACGAACATATTTCTTTACTCTTATAGCGAACTGCGGATATAGCTACCATTTTTTAAAACGAACTATTTATTTGATCTTAATTTTCAGTTTTAATTTATTTTAATTTGGTAATAACGAACTTGCTATAAATATTGTTGGGGAAAAATAAATCCATTATTTTTTCGGCAAATGGCTGTACTGATAGATTTCACGTAAAGTATCGATCAAACAATTTCAGATTTATGCTTGTTTGAAGGGAGACATTTCGCAGTAAAAAATTATATTGCGGGTTTTTATTTGTGCATTCAGTTGTGATTTACAGTGCGTTGAAATCGGGAAATTCGGTAAATTTTACAGTTTTTCATTGACAAAGGCGGGAGCTTGGCTGGAAAGTTATAATGCATCCGCCATACAGCCCGGACTTGGCACCAATCGATTATCATCTTGTTCTTGCATTGCAAAATTTCTTAATGATAAACCAGTGAGCGGAGCAGTATAGTCGGACGTGGCCGACCATACGATACCCTACACAACTACCACGGAACTCTAAGTTTCTGCGGATGTTTATTCCGAGCCTGGGCAATATTTCGTTATATTTGCTCAAATTAGCCTAATTAGAGATCAACAGCACCTCTTCATTACTCTCACATATTTTCCGAATATTAATATTCATATTCAGTACAGCCATTATAATTAATTGTCCAGATTCCCTTCGGCCTGTTATTGACATCGAATCGAAAAAAAACACAAAAAATTAAGTATTCGGTCCACTTCATCCCAATAATAATCTGATCATCACCGAAAATTATAGGCGTTGTCTTTGACCATAACTGGAACCTCATGCAACATTTAAAAGCGGTCAGTGTTATATTTCCGCCCTCTATTGTGGTAATGGGTTACTAAATAATATCGGAATACGTAGATACCTCTGAATATTTAATTGCAACTCCCACATCTGAGTTCATACGACAGTATAATTGGTATCAATTTAAAGGTCAACCACTCCTCTTGGATATACTATCAACTTCTCGGGTTTATGTCCTTCGGGAATTAACATATTCGTCATAGAATACAAATTTTGTAATTTTTCACACAAAAATAAGAGTCCATTTGACCCGCTAAATATTGACCGATCTTTATAAAAACAGGCATGTTTATATTTTGACCCGATCCCCTTCTCCATGTAAAAATTTGCGATGTTTGGACCATAATTGCGGCCTCTGGAGCGACCAGAAAAACCCACAAAAATTTAGTATTTGGTCCATTTCATCCCCTAAATATTAACCGATCTTTACCAAAAACAATAGGGGTCCTCATTGGCCAGAACCCATCCTACATGTAAAATTTCGTGAAGATTGGTCCATAACTGTGGCCTCTATCGTGTTTACAAATTATAATGGACAGACGGACGGACACACATGTCTATATCGACTCATCTAGTCGATCGGTATACTTATGATCGGTATACTTAAAGTTAGGTCTAGAACTAATATTTCGCGGCGTTACAAACTTTTGGGGCTGCACAAAGCTATAATACCCTGACAACATAGTTGTGCAGGGTATAAAATTGGTAACTAGGGAGAATTGTGAAAATCGAATACTAGAGTTTTATGAAATAGAGAGTAGGACTTCTATGAGAGTGGCATTATGAAAGGTGCCATGAAATTGAAATTTCGGTATGGACGATATTTATTGATTTTAAATCAGAAAAGTGTCCATTGTTGATCAGCACTGATTTTAATACAGAAACTGAACGATTAGCCTCACAAAGGTCATATGAATTTTGTAGATCCTCAGGGACTTTCAGGATCCTCAGGAATATTATCCTAGAATTCAGAATAAGAAAAAGAAAAGTCAAACTTCAATCCCATTCGTTATTCAGCTGTGCAAAATTTCAGCTCTATCGGATTCTGGGCTTCGCCCTCGGAGAACAGTATGGTACTCGGTGCACCATTTTCTTCCCCTAATGCTGAGGAGAAGTAATGCCTTGCTTTAGATGATTAAGCGCTGCGGTCGACACTTGCAACATCATCCATTGTAAACTATGTTTGTACCTCCTGGGCGGGTAGATATCATATAGGGGAAACTTGGACAGCTTCGGCATTGGGGCACATTCGGCAATGGTGTTATCGATATGAAGCTCTCATTGTACATCACTAGCTTTGATCCATAGATATCGAATATTAAAATAAATAATTGTAGCAAAGTGTGGAATTTCTAGCTAATAAGCTTATTTGGATGAACGGGTTTTTGTATTTATTATACTCTTCACCACATTGTGGTACAGGATATTATGTCTTTATTATGTATTATGTTTGTAACAGGAAACCAGATAGACACATGGTTCCTTTTGAGAATATGCATAGAATTACTTTTTGAGTCGATTTATACATGTCCGCCTGTCTGACCATTTTAAATTGTAAACAAAGAACAGGTCGCATTTTTGATCCGAATTGGATGAAATTTGTCACAGCTCATTTATTTGGCCCAAGGACGAACCCTATTTGGAAAAATCGGTTCAGATTTAGATATAGCTCCTATATATATTTTCGTCTGATTTATTGTAAATGGTGTACCAATGTCCTTATATATCCATCGATTTGCACGAAATTTGGCATAGCGTACTGAACTAACTTTAGAACGATGTGTGTTTCGAGTAAATCGGTTCAGATTTATATACATATATATATATATCATATATATTTTCGTCCGATTTAATGTAAATGGTGCACCAAAGTCCCTATACATTCTTCGATTTGCACGAAATTTGGCATAGCGTCCCGAATTAAGACAAGAATAACGTGTGCTATGAAAATCGGTTCAGATTTAGATAAAGCTCCCATATATATTTCGATTTGCATTAAATTTGGCATAATGTAATGAATTAGGTCTACAATGATGTGTGTTAAGATTCCTGAAAATCAGTCCAGATTTAGATATAGCTTCCACATACATACTTTCATCCGATTTTATACAAAATTTTGCACAACGTACTGAAGTTAGAATGACCTAAAAATCAGATATAAATGCTGCAACAAACTCCCCAGGTGGGTCTGATTGGCACACAATTTTGCACAACATACTGAAATTACTATAACATAAAGTTTGGCAAGCTTTGTTGAAATCGGTTCAGCTTTAGATATAGCTCATATATATAGTTTCGTCCGATTTTAAGTAAATGGTGCACCAAAGTTAGGCCGACTGACAAAAAATTTTGCACAACGTACTAAATCCACTAGCATGTGGAAAGTTTTGTTAAAATCGATTAAGATTTGGATAGATCTCTCATATATAGATCTACACAACAACTCATATATATTTTGTAACGCCGCGAAATATTGGTCCTAGACCCACCTTTAAGTATACCGATCGTCATATCTCGACTAGCTGAATCGATCTAGACCTGTGTGTCCGTCCGTCTCTCCATTATATTTTGTAAACACGATACAGCCTACAGTTATGGACCAATCTTCACGAAATTTTGCATGTAGGATGGGTTCGAGCCAATGAAGACCCCTATTGTTTTTGGAAAAGTTCGGTTAATATTTAGGGGATGAAATGGACCAAAAACTTTATTTTTGTCGGCTTTTCTGGTCGCTCCACAAGCCGCAATTATGGCCCAAACACCGCGATTTTTTGCATGGAAAAGGCGATCGGGCCATAGATTAAGCATGATTGTTTTAATAAAGATCGGTCAATATTTAGCGGGTAAAATGGACCCTGACTTTTGTGTTAAAAAATACAAAATTTGTATTCTATAGCGTATATATTTACCCCATTTATTCCATGTATGGTCAGGGATATCGGCTATAATTTTTGGTGATGATCAGATAAAAATTTTGGAATGAAGTGGACCGAAAACTTAATTTTTTATATTTTTCGAGACGATATATAGGCCACAGTTATAATCCGAAAATCACAACACAATCCACGGTGAAGGAAATCTGGACAAGTAATTAGAAGGGCTGTACTCAATATTGGGAATATTCGGAAAATATGTCAGTGTAAGGAAGAGGTGCTGTCGATCTTTAATCGGGCAAGAGGGTGCAACTATCACGAAATATTGCCCAAGCTCAGAATAAACGTCGGCAGAAAGTTAGAGTTCCGTAGTAGTTGTGTAGGGTATCGTATGGTCGGCCCCGTCCGACAATACTGCTCTGCTCACTGGTTTTCGTATAACATTTTGTCCTTCTAACTCGATTCCTTTATGCCTTAACATCCATAATTTATTGTACCGCACTCCAATTATAACAAGGTGCGATTTTTCATTCTAGCTATATTCTACCAAAATGTTCAAGAGATATTATTCAAAATATTCAGTATAAGTACGTTATTATGAAGTATTATCGAATTCATCCGAATTATTTACTAAAACTTATACAGTTATGCAAAAAAATCAAATTTCGAGGGAGAAAGAAGTGAGTTTCTAAATTTTTAACCGGATATTCTGACAAAAAAACACGATAATAATCAAAAATTTAGAAAACCAGTTTTTAATAGGTTTCTCTTATAGTTTTTTATATAGCCCGGTTAAAGAGGTCTTATGTTTTTGGTATTTGTTATTTAGGGACATTTGTTTTAATTTTACATACCGAATTTCGATACTCTTGCGTTGCCATATATTCATATGTCTAGTTTTTCCTCATAGCGGAGTATATGAAAAAAGTTGTCCCGACTGAACTTAATCTTACCAGTGAATAAATGAAAATTATCACCAACCAATCTTGTTCGTAAAATACAATTTCCATGGTTATCTTTTCAACGACAACAATGAGTACTATCATAAATAGTATATTATCTTTTATCTTAATTTTCTAGCTAACGAAACAAACAATCCCAATAAATTTAAATTAGAACATATTCTAAAATATAAAATTAAAACAAAAAAATCAAATATCTCCAATTTACAAATATCAATTCAGATTCATTCATTGAAATGTTCCCTCGAAAAATACAACAACACAACCCCTGCTTAGAATGTTGTCGACAAAGTCAAGAAATGTGCTATTGCTACTAGGCTACCTACCTACGAACGCATACAAATCCATTAACACTACCATAGTCACCTTTGTCTAGTTGGCCGTGTGCGCCACCGGTGTGGCATTAGGGAAATAAAGTGACAAAGGTGGTGACTTCATAATTAAGTCAATGTACGACGGTTCCAGGTATACGTATACACACACACACACACGCAGACACATATTCATAGAAGAGTCGTCAGAAGACACAGTTCGATCGAAGAGCCTAAAAAAATAAAATAAAAAAACTTACCGACCGGTAACAACCTTAAGTCGTTAATGTATTCGTGAGTAAGGTTTTAGTGCGTGAGTGGCAAGACATTAGCATATAAAGTGCAAGAGCATAATGTCAACAATACATGTGGGGATACAAACATACTTACACATCACTTCGTTTGTATGAATGAAATATTTACATACAGCGAACATGTCAATACTTATCCACCCAAACACAGACAGTGAGCCCCAAAAGCATTCTTGGCGATCGGTTCAATGAGAGTATTGAAGAGAATATTCCGATAAGTATAGAGAATTTTTTATCTGTAATATCCAAGGAATTCTCTACAGTTTTATTATATGACCCACGTACTTATGTACTTGTTTTTAGTTGTTGTTATTTACATACATATAGAATGATGTTGTTGTTTGTGGGCCGCATATGTTTTTATTTTACTTAGATTCTATCGTTAACATAACCGGCAAACAACTTATCGATGTATTATTACCTTTTTTATTAAAAAACTCATTACAATATCTCTTCATGCATTACCACCACCATCACCCGTTGAATGTGTTGTTCGGTTGTTGTTGTTGCTATTTCTTTACAACTTTTATAGCTACAAGTTTAAGTAGCGTTAAAGAAACAAAAACAACGTAACTTTATTATAGCGTACTGCGTAACATCATGATTTTTTGTTGATTTGTTTTTGCGTGTGGGTGAGTGGTTCCTAGCTCTGAATGTTGTTCGCCTTTTTATATAATGAACAAAAAATAACAACAACAACAATAAACACGTACACAAACGACCACATCGTAGGCTATAGTATATGCGAACTTGAGACTACATTTTTATTGTTAATAGCAAGAGCAACAACCAAATAAATCTCCTTAATGTTGGCGTTGTCGTTAAGGTAATGCACAGTGTTCGGAAAAGGTTAGCTCCGAATTGTTAGCTAAGAAATTAACAGCAGGAAAACGTCGAAGTGTGAAAAGAGACGACAGAAGTCGGAGGAAAGCGATCTACTTCTCTTTGGGTATTTACATAAAGTTCTAAGACATGTTTCCGAATCGCTTATGAGCTGTGCCACATATCAAATTATATGAGTAAAAATATGGACATACATCGCCTCAGTGCGAGATTAAAAAGTTACAACAGGCCATCTATATTTACAAATGCGGGTATATACATTTTGATACGGCAAACATGTGTCTCATCGAAATATTGGTTTTAGACCCCATGTTTCTTTGGACCAAATCCGTTTCACACAATTTGAGGTCGATTTACAAATATCTGTCTGTCTGTCGCGATAATTTTCGAATGAAGTAACCGATTTCATCCAAACTGTGGACATCGTAATACTTCTTTCAAACTTAGTTCAAGTTTGAAAATGGGGAATATCGGTACACTCCTTCTAATACCTCCCCCTACAAAATTATTTTTTATACCCTACACAACTATGTTGTCAGGGTATTATAGCTTTGTGCAGCCCCAAAAGTTTGTAACGCCGCGAAATATTGGTCCTAGACCCACCTTTAAGTATACCGATCGTCATATCTCGACTAGCTGAGTCGTTCTAGACATGTGTGTCCGTCCGTCCGTCTGTCCATTATAATTTGTAAACACGATACAGGCCACAGTTATGGACCAATCTTCACGAAATTTTGCATGTATGATGGGTTCTGGCCAATGAAGACCCCTATTGTTTTTGGGAAAGATCGGTTAATATTTAGGGGATGAAATGGACCAAATACTAAATTGTTGTCGGTTTTTCTGGTCGCTCCAGCGGCCGCAATAATGGCCCGAACATCGTAAAATTTTGCATGGAGAAGGGGATCGGGCCAAAGAATAAGCATGCCTGTTTTGATAAAGATTGGTCAATATTTAGCGGGTCAAATGGACCCTGACTTTTGTGTGAAAAATGAAAAAATTTGTATTCTGTAGCGTATATATTTACCCCTGAATGACATAGACCCGAGAAGTTGATATTATATCTAAGAGGAGTGGTTGACCTTTAAATTAATATTGTTGTATGTGCTCGGATGTGGGAGTTACACCTAAATATTTACAGGTATCTCCGTATCCGTATATTATTTAGTAACCCATTATCACTCTAGAGCGCGGAACTATAGCGCTGATCGCCTTGAAATGTTCCATAAGGTTCCAGTTATGGTCAAGGACAACGCCTATAATTTTCGGTGATGATCAGATAATAATTTTTGTATGAAGTGGACAGAAAACTTAATTTTTTGTGTTATTTACGAGTCGAGTCGGGAATCTGGGCAATAGTATGGTCGTATCGTATGGTCGGCCCCGTCCGACTATACTGCTCCGCTCACTGGTTTAACATTATTCGAGCAGCAATCCGATTTAAACCAAACTTTGGTAATACCTATCATCTTTACCAAACATAGATCAATTCCCATTAGCGCACCTCCCCAAAAATAGTCAAAATTAAAAAAAAAACCAAAGTTCGGCCGGGCCGAACTTTGGATACCCTCCACCATAGATATACTGACAGGTACTTGAAATGAAAATATAGGAAAAATACCAAAAAGTGGACCTATATCGAAATTTCCACAAACCGGTTATGTAAACCAAAATGTAAACTAAAAAACAAATTCCTGAAATTTTTAATGGACAATTATACCCACATCTTTATGGATAATGAGGGTGTATACACTTTGACACGGTTAAAATGGTTCTAGACCCCATGTTTCCTTGGACCAAATTTGTTTCAGAAAATTTTGATTTCATCCAAACTTTGGCCATCTTATTATTTCTTTCAAACATAGTTCAAGTTCGAAGATGGGGAATAACGGTCCACTCCTTCTGGTACCTCCCATACAGGGGCTAGGTCTAAATACGGGTTCATATATAGCTCATTATCGAACCTTACGTTCTAGTTTTTTATCTCAATAACCTCCGCTGGTGATATGATTACAACAGAGTCTTAGAACCAAACCCAAAACGCAGAACAAATTGCATAACTATTTCAATATAAAAAAGGGGGTTACATGGGGACTACCCCAAAAAGGGGGTGCATATTATTATTTTTTGTAGGGAAATTTTTTACCATATACGACTACAAAATACAAAATTTCAGCGAATTCGGTTGAAAAACGTGCTCAATAACCTCAAAATAGCGAAAATTGGGGGTACCCTTATATGGGGGCTACCAGAAAAATTGGACCTATATTTATAATTTTTGGTGGAGATATTTGCAACCCAATAAGAACCAAATGTACCAAATTTCAGCGAATTCGGTTGAAAAACGCGTTCAAGAACCCCAAAATACCGACATTTGGGGGGTATCCTTATATGGGGGCTACCAGAAAAATTGGACCTATATTTATAATTTTTGGTGGAGATATTTGGAACCCAATAAGAACCAAATGTACCAAATTTCAGCGAATTCACTTGAAAAACTCGCTCAAGAACCCCAAAATACCGACATTTGGGGGGTACCCTTATATGGGGGCTACCAGAAAAATTGGACCTATATTTATAATTTTTGGTGGAGATATTTGGAACCCAATAAGAACCAAATGTACCAAATTTCAGCGAATTCGCTTGAAAAACTCGCTCAAGAACCCCAAAATACCGACATTTGGGGGTACCCTTATATGGGGACTACCAGAAAAAATGGACCTATGTTTATATTTTTTAGTGGAGAGATTTGCTACCCAATAAGAACTCAAAGTACTAAATTACAGCCAATTCGGTTGAAAACTACGATCAAAACCCCCAAAATACTGAAAATTAGAGCGTACCGTTATATGGGGGCTACCAGAAAAAATTGACCTATATGAATATTTTTTTGTGGAGAAATTGGGAACCCATTAGCGACTCAATATACCAAATTTCAGCGAATTCGGTTGAAAAACGCGCTCAAGAACCCCAAAATACGGAAAATTGGGGGGTACCCTTATATGGGAGCTATGCCTAAACGTGGACCGATATATACCATCTTCGAACTTGACCTGGCTGCAGACAAAAGACGACTCTATGCAAAATTTTGGCGCTCTATCTCAATTCGTTTAGACGCTAGAGTGATTACAACAGACAGACGGACAGACGGACATGCTTAGATCGTCATAGAATTTTACGCTGATCAAGAATATATAAACTTTATAGGGTCGGAAATGATTATTTCGATGCGTTACAAACGGAAAAACAAAACTAATATACCCTCCATACTATGGTGGAGGGTATAAAAATTAAATTTATATCAAGCGGGTGGTAAGTCCGATTTATTCCAAACTTTGCACATCCTAATATTTCTTTCAAACTCAAATGAAGTTCGAAGATGTGGAAAATCGGTCCACCACAAAATCGTGAAAATGGTGCTCAAAGTAATTTTAAATAGTTTACGGACAGAGCATCCGATTCAAACCAAACTTTGTACAGCTTAATATTACGTTGGGGAAAAAGAAATCCGTTAGGCCGGTCATCTAAAATGTCGATAAAATCGGAGAAGTTGACCGGCATGTTAGCCGTTGTAACATTGCCCAGGAGGTAAAAATCGACCATTAAACTGTTTTAAAGCATTTTCACAAAGCTGGATTCAAAAAGAAACTCGATGTTTGGGTGCCACACCAATTAACAGAAAAAATAGGATGGATCGAATTTCTATATGCAAAGCCTTGTATAGAGGGAATGAGAAAGACCCATTTCTTAAACGGACGGTGAGTGGAGATGAGATCACACATACGACAACCCTGTGCGAAAACCATCGTGGTCAAAGAGCGGCGAAGCACCTCAAACGGTAGCCAAACCAGGACTAACGGCCAGGAAGGTTCTGCTATGCATTTGATGGGACTGGAATAGGATTATTTATTATGAGTTGATTCCATATGACCAAACGCTAAATTCTGATATCTACTGTCAACAACTGGACCGTTTGAAGATAACAATTAACCAAAAACTGATAGAATTGACCAAAAGGAGAGGTGTCGTGTTCCACCAGGACAACGCTAGGCCACACACATCTACAGTGACTCGCCAAAACTTCGGGAGCTTGATTGAGAAGTTTTAATGCATCCGCACTTCACTTTAATGATAAAAAAAATTATACCTAGGGAGGATTGTGAAAATCGAAAAACTACAGTTTTTTGCAAATAGAGAGCAGAACTTCTATGAGAGAGGCATTATGAAGTTACCTTTAAAATAGCAACAAATCAACAACAAAACGGTGCATATCGGACATTCCGATATGTTAAATAAAGTCCCATAGTTAATATAAAAATAATGGATTTCTTATTTTTATTATATTTAACGCTTTTGAGCCCCGAATTTTTTCCGCAATCTTAGAACAAATTTCTGTTCAAAGATTTAATGCAGCTACTAAGTAAATTAAGTAAAATGTCCTCTATGCATAAAAAATCCTCTGAAGGTCTTCTATATTAGATATCCCAAAAACGTCTATAAATGTAAGCCAGTGAGTGGAGCAATATAGTCGGTCGTGGACGACCATATTATATCCCACACAAATACCTGCCAAACTCTAATTTTCTGCAGATCTATATTCCATTAGATGTCAGTTATTCAAGTTTCAAATGGAAAATCCATGAAACCACGTTTTCTCTATATTTACCGTTATAAAATTAATTTTCGAAGTGACCCAGAAAAACCAAAGGTATTTTCGTGATCCAGGGACTCCAACTAAACAGAATTGGTACATTAGAACCCCTGAAAAATTTTTTTTGTTATTTTGTAGCACATTGATATTGACCGATCTTTATCAAAACAGGTATGCTTATTCTTTAGCCCGATCCCCTTCTCCATGCAAAATTTCACGATGTTCGGGCCAATATTGCGGCCTCTGGACCGACCAGAAAAACCGACAAAAATTTAGTATTTGGTCCATTTCATCCCCTAAATGTTAACCGATCTTTCCCAAAAACAATAGGGGTCTTCATTGGCCAGAACCCATCCTACATGCAAAATTTCGTAAAGATTGGTCCATAACTGTGGCCCGTATCGTGTTTACAAATTATAATGGACAGACAGACGGATGGACGGACGAACACACATGTCTAGATCGACTCAGCTAGTCGAGATATGAGATATTAAACGATCGGACCAATATTTCGCGGCGTTACAAACTTTTGGGGCTGCACAAAGCTATGATACCCTGACAACATAGTTGTGTAGGGTATATATATATATATATATATAATTCCGATTATTATAATTAGCAAATTAATTTGAAGATATATTTAAGGGAACCCCCCCCATTCTCGATTTTTTATTTCCAAGATTTTCAATGGGCTGGTAAATGAATGCCAATAATTGTTAAGGTTTGTAAGTTGGCACATATATATTTGAAGATTTAAAAAAGAAGAAAAATAATTTACCAAAATTTGTTGTTGTTGTTTTGTTGTTGTTTTTTGGGTTCAAAGAAAAGTCCACATTTTCGATGGCGGGCATGATAACTCCTCACTGGAACATCGGAATCCGAAAATTCCAACTGTGTTAGAGGACATGTCTGGCTCTCGTATGAACTAGGATTATTGACTTCGCACAACAATTAACAAAATGGCGGAACTTTGAAAATTTTTTTATGGAAAATCGCCTATTTTTTACCACAAACTAAGTTAAAAAATAAGGAAGATCTTCACCGATTGACTTTATCCTAGTTCATACGAGAGCTACACACTCCCAGAGAAACGTGTCAAAATTTGAAACCGATTGGATTATTAATTTTTGAGTTATCGTGCCCGCCATTCGTTTTGAGAAAAGCGCGTTTAAAGTTTGAGAAGCCCTTTAGCCGTCACTTGATGCTGACACAATAAATCGGCTATATCTTCAAGAGTTCTTGAGATTTTCACTTGAAAATTTGTAGGAACATTCTAGAATAAGAGTAGATTCGAATTAAATCAAAAAAAAATTTGACACCGAGAATGGGGGGGTCCCCTTAAGTACATTTTTCGCCTCGTTCCGTTTCCTGTTTCCCTACCACAATTGTTTCTTATTGATCTTTTAGTAATTAAAATACTATTTTTACATGAAAAATATAATAGATACAAAATATAATAATGTAGGTTATGATTTTACACTTTCGGTCTGTTGAAATCTTGATACAGCTTTCAATATTTAAGATATGAAATATTGCATACAACTATTCTAAGAAATTTTCACTTTTTATGCGACAAACATTCCATCATCTACCATTGTGATTTGGAAAATCAATTAAAATAACGAAACTATTTTTAAGGGTGATAATCTCTTGGAGATGTCAACATTTCATCGAATGCCAACTGATTGCACAGCGTGTTGATTTAGAGTGCTAAGAGATGTGGACCCCTCTTATTTCACCATACTGCACCTGCTTCTTGAACAAAATTTTATTCCAATATTTCAACCGAAAACAATAGCCAAATAGTTCTACCACTATCGTATTAACAATAGATAACCCCCTCTGAGTTTTTTCTTCAATATTGTCAGAGGATTTCAAAAATATCCAATTACAAAAACTGCGTATGTATAAATTTTTGAAATTTATATGTTCAAAAAAAATCTAATATATCGAATAAATTTATCATTAGCTTATAATTAACCAATAGTCTAAACAAATCACGCAGTTATTGTGAAATATATCAAACATTGAATTGTAAGTTGATAACCCTCTGGAACATGAAAATTATTTAGAAACCACTAATTTATTTTTAATCAACTTTAAATGGTATTAACACCCACATAATTATCTAAAGTTACATATTAACCAGACACTGTGATCATCAATAGTCATTTGTCGGGGGGTTTTTTTCTTACTTAAACTCAAAACTGGTTCTACCAATTTTCAATATGATTGTGGTGAATATAACTGAAATAGAAACAAATTAGCGACCATATTTCAAAATTTATAATTTATAAACTGATGATTTTCCTTTGGAAAAATCAATTGATGGTTTTAATATAAAAATTCTTATTCGATTACGTTTTTTTTCAAATCTATTTTGGAATTCCATCAATAATGAATGTTCATGAGAGATAGGCTACCCTAACCCCATTTCCTCTTTAAAAATATCATACATAAATGCCACGCCAACATGTCGTAAATTTGTTGTGCATATTAGTAATTCTAAAAATAGAATTTCAAATCAGAAGAAGAAAAAATACTAAGAAAACAAAAATTGAAAAAGAACACACCGATACTTGATCAACCACACGCTGTAAGTCAATTTGTTAAGTTAGCTGGAGTCTTGGGCTTTAAAGACATAACCGGCACAGTTTAAGGCGATGTCTTAGTAAATCCCTAAAATACACTTAGATCACCACTTTACACTTATCCCCTCACCTCTTCCCTGTCCTTTCCAAAGAGATGTAGTCATCACCAACCAATCTACCATGACATAGCTGCGTATAAATAATTCTGCTCCAGGAATAGAATGACAATGGTTGGGCCGATGAGTAGCTGAGGCAGTGCGTTCCTTCTTTCGTTGACTGTGTACTTTAGGAATTAACAAAGGCCTGTTGAAAAACACGCTTCAACCTAACAAAGTAACTGTGGAAAGCCGGACGGACGGACGACAGCGACAGAAATAAAAACCCTTTCAAACGTGGTCATAATTTTTCTTATGCAACCAAAATAAAAGGCAGCACAAAAAGAATTAACAGTCTGGACAGGAATAGGAACAATCCTCGCACACACAAGGCACGCACGCATACTTGCTCGCTCGCTCGCTCACTCACTTATTCATATCCAGTGGCATGGCCGTGAAGGCATCTCCGATCAGACGATCGTGCCACAGAGTTTCTCATCTTTTTATTGTCTTTTGTGATCAAAAATAAGACAAATTGTCTGTCCCAACAAAAATGTCCATCGCTCCGTAGTTTGTCTGTCTGTCGGCACTGACGGGCTTGCCTGCCCTCCTGGTTCATATTATCTGGTCTAGTACGTGATTTACTTGTACAACAGGCAACAATGTTTGTCTTGTCTTCATTTTTGTGTCCTCCTCTGCTATTATTTTTCAAAAATCAGTTGAAGGCTAACTGATACCACCTGTCAAAATATATGAAAACATGTAGAAAATCCATAATTTTCATAGGCCAACGTCAACCAACGAAACGAAAATTATGCATGGGACTATTTTTAGAAATTACAAAAAAAAAATGGTAAAACCCAGAATGGTTTGGATAACTTGTTCTAAACGAAGGATCAAAAGTGTTTGATTTTCAGAAAACGTTAGTGAAATCATAATTTATTTATATTATCTTTGTTTTTGAAGAATTTCATGTGGATTCAATTTAAATTTAGAGTAAAATTTATAAATAATTAATTTTCGAATATGAAAATTTTT
The DNA here is from genome assembly GCF_032173495.1 of Musca vetustissima. Classification (NCBI taxonomy): domain Eukaryota; kingdom Metazoa; phylum Arthropoda; class Insecta; order Diptera; family Muscidae; genus Musca; species Musca vetustissima. Next base: position 106,176 of record NW_026876559.1, read on the forward strand.
CTTAAGAAAAGTTGGTTTTCTTTGGGAAAATTCCCTCTTCGATTAATTTTGCTGTATGGAAAACCACTTCATTATCGATGGATTTTTTAATGGATAGGAGATTATTAAAAAGTAAATGAAAACGACGTTAAGTTCCAACACGCCTTATTCATGTGGTGTGCATTGAAAATTGTCATACTAAATTGCCTCATATTAGTTAGGTTATCCTCTGCAAAAATTAGATACTAAGTTACATATTCAGAGTCGTTAAATTGGGATAGGAACTTCAATATTCCAAAATTTGAGCCACTTCTTCTGGAAAACCATTAAAAACGATGATAAGTTCGGATCGTTCAAACTTTTTATACCCTCCAGCATGAGGATAATATTCAAAATATCAAAAATTAATGGGGTCTCCTAGGAGAAAACTCTTGTTATGATAGGACCTTGACGTGAGAAAAATATGATGTAAATTCTCAAAATACCTACAAGTGGGGCTATCGTTCTATGGGGCTATATCAAAACAGGGATCGAATTTTTGGTATTGAAATTGTACAGCCATTGAGATCATGAAATACCAAATTACTGTCATATCGGTTGATAAACGTATCCATAATTCCCAAAATATAGACCCTGAAACTTTTAGTACCAAACAGTGCTATACAATGAGAACCCAAAATGCCAATTCGGTTGGAAAACGTGTCCAAATATTAATAATTTTTGGTACGGATATGTGTTATTCAATGAGAACCCAAAACACCAAATTTCAGTTCCAAAAAAATTAAATACCAAATTAAGCCTATTCAGTATTTCCCAAAATACCAAATGTTGGGTGTTACCAAGTTTTAGGTATAACAACTTGGGTCAATATTAATAATTTTTATTACGGAGATCTGATATACAATGACAACCCAAAATGCCAAATGACATCCAATTTAGTTAAAAAGTATCCAACTCCTCTTCAGGAGTAAATATATTCGCCCCAGAATATTATCATGAACATATATTGAACATTTTGTGATGTTCGGGTCGTAATTCTGGTCTCTAGAGCTTCCAGAAAAACGAACAAAAATAAAATGTTTTGCCCATTTCATCCCCTAAATATTAAGGAATCTTTACCAAAAACATAGAGGTCTTGTTTGATCAGAACCCCTCCTACATGCAAAATTTGGGGCCGATTGGTCCATAACTGTGACCTATAGCGTATTTACAAAATGTAATGGATAGGCGGATGGACACACATGGCTAGATCGACTTGGCTAGCGAGATATGACGATCAGTCTACTTAAAGGTCTAGGTCTGGGACCAACATTTCGATGCGTTTCTAACTCTTGGGGCTGCTCAAAACTATAATACCCTGACAACATAGTTGTGTAGGGTATACAAATGGACATATAAAGAAAGTGTAAAAAAAGTAAAAGTGTCTGTAAAATGTATTTCCATCCTGCGCTAAACTCTTAAAAATGCCTAAACTTGAGCGAGACCTTCAAATATGAGCTATTGGAAAATATAAACCTACAATAACAAATTTCTGCAAGTAGGTTTTTCACTCTCCAAGAATGTAATCTACATCCTGAATCCCAAAAAATGGTGTAAGTCCTTTATATTGGGAATATAGACCACATATCACAGGAACTTCGGTTAGCAAATGAAGATAATTTCGAAAAAAAATCCAAATTTCCAATATTGGTTCACCCAAATCCAAATTTAGTACAAGTTAGTAAAGATTAATATAAATGTCCATAATTACCTATTGTAGCAATCATAAGTACGAATTTCCCCCCGAAACAGCCCAATATTAAATCCAAATCTTAGGATTCCAGCTCTATCGGTTCACCTAAATTCAAATTTTATCAAATTTAGTACGATTTTTTACACTTAGTAAGCATTTCCAAAACTTACTACATATCCCAATCCAACACCCCTACAGTGATCCTAATTGCAAATGTCAATGGTACCATTTACACATACACATTAGTACGAATTTACAAAACGTTCTACATATCTCAATACTACACTCCAACAGTGATCCTAACTTAAAATTTCAAGATTCCAGCTCTATCGGTTTACCCAAATCCAAATTTGGCATCACAATAGTAGGAATTTTCAAATCTTTCTACATAGCGCAATCCTACATCCCAACAATGATCCAAATCTCAGGATCCCAGCTCTATCAGTTCTCTTCAAATTGTACCAAATTTAGTACAAAATAGTACCCATAAGTATGAATTTCCAAAACTACATCCTTACCCCAATGCTATACTCCAACAGTAACCTTATTTCCAACTCCAAATATCAAGATTCCAGCTCTATCGGTTCACCCAAATCCACATTTGTTACCATTTTGTACACATTAGTACAAATTTCCAAAACTTTCTAAATATCCCAATCCTACAACCCAAAATTCAGGATTCTAGCTCTTTTGGTTCATCCAAAATTCAAAATGGTACCAAATTTAGTACACGTTTGTACGAATTTCCAAAACTTTCTTCAAAGCCCATTACTACACCCCAACAGTGACCTTAACGTCCAATTTCAAGATTCCAGCTCAATAGTAAAAAATGTTTAAATAGCTGACAGTGTCCTAACTCCAAATATCAAGATTCCAGCTCTATCGGTTTACCCAAATCCAAATTGTACCATAAGTAAAAAAAAACTTCCAAAACTACGTACATATCCCAAACCTACACTCCGACGGTAATTTAAACTTTAACCAGTAAGGAAAGTAGTAAAGTCGGGCGGGGCCGACTATATGATACCCTTCACCACTTTGGGTATGTTCAACAGATGTATCCTAACAGACGTCGCATTTTTGAAAGACCATTAACCTATCCTAAAGTTTTTACGTGCTCAGATATTGAGTTGCTTCTAACAATGGGACAAAATTATGAAAATCAATTTAAAGCAAATATAAATCGGACACCCGTTGATTATTTGGATAAACATGAGGAGTTTGGTGCACCATTTACATAAAATCGAACGAAAATATATATAAAATATATATCGAAATCTAAACCAATTTCATCGAAACTTGTCACAGGTTAGGTTATACCAACTTCAGGTTATATTAACTTCTGTATGTTCTGCAAAATGTTGTCAATCGGCCTAAGGTTCGGTTTTTTTGTGTACCATTTAACTAAAATCTGACGAAACTATATATGGGAGCTATATATAAATCGTAACCGATTACTACAAAATTTGGCAAACGAAATTTAACACACATCATTCTAGCCTTAATTCAGTACCCCATTCAAAATTTCGTGCAAATCGAAAGATATATAGGGACTTTGGTACACCATTTACCTTAATAGGACGAAAATATATATGGGAGCTATATCCAAATCTGAACCGATTTTCAGGAAACTTGGCACACATAATTTTAGACCTCATTCACTACGCCGTGCCAAATTTCGTGCAAATCGAAAGTTATATAGGGACTTTGGTACAAAATTTACCTTAAATCGGACGAAAATATATATGGGAGCTATATCCAAATCTGAACCGATTTCATCGAAACTTGACACATCATCATTCTAGACCTAATTCATTACGTTGTACCAAATTTCGTGCAAATCGAAAGATATATAAGGGCTTTGGTACACCATTTACCTTAAATCGGACGAAAATATATATGGAAGCTATATCCAAATCTGAACCGATTTTCAGGAAACTTGACACACATCATTCTACACCTAATTTATTACGCTTCGCCAAATTTCGTGCAAATCGAAAGATATACATGGACTTTGGTACACCATTTACCTAAAATCGGGAGAAACTATATGAGAGCTATATCTAAATCTGAACCGATTTTCACGAAACTTTGCTCACATCATTCTAGACCTAATTTAGTACGCTGCGCCAAATTTCTTGCAAATCGAAGGATATTTAGGGACTTTGGTGCACCATTTACCTTAAATCGGACGAAAATATATATGGGAGCTATATCTAAATCTGAACCGATTTTTCCCAATTTCAATAGGGTTCGTCCTTGGGCCAAATAAATGAGCTGTGCCAAATTTCATCCAAATCGGATAAAAAATGCGACCCGTACTTTGTTTACAATTTAACACCAACAGACGGACGGACGGACGGACGGACATGCATAAATCGACTCAGAAAGTGATTCTATGCATATTCTCAAAAGGAACCATGGGTCTATCTCGATAATATATTTGCCTGTTACAAACATATGCACAAAGACATAATACCCTGTACCACAGTGTGGTGAAGGGTATAAAAAACTTCCAAAACTACGTACATATCCCAATTCTACTCTCCGACGGTAATTTAAATTTTAAATAGGATTTCAGCTCCAAATTAAATTTGTACCACATATTATACCATATAGTACTTTTCGTACACATGAGTAGATGCTTTCAAAATCATCTGGTTATATCAACCCTACGTCTCAAACTTAATTGGCATTCCAAATTTCAAGTGATCATTATTTCAAATTTAAGGGTTCTAGCTCTACCGGTTCGCCAAATACAAATGGTACCACATTTAGTACTTTTCGTGACGTTTTAGTACGAATTTCTAAAAATACAGCATTATCTGTCATCTTTCGACCAAGAGTGACCCTCATCAAAAATTTCAAGATGTATCGTTCAGTTGGAAAATGTGGTTTAAACTTTCAAAATGCCATAAGGGGACTATGAAAACATGAACACCAGTACCAGTAATTTTCCACCAATTATTGCCCCCTTCCGAAATCCCGGAATGCCTAATATACAACGAATATTATAGGGTATTTTAACATTTGACTGCCACTGTAACATGTCATCCCTTTATCCATCTCTCTCTCTCTCTCTCTTTCTCAAAATGCCATAAGGCGACTATAAAAACATAAACATGTAACAGTAATTTTCCACCAATTATTGCCCCCTTCCGAAATCCCGGAATGCCCAATATACAACGAATATTTTGAGGTATTTTAACATTTGACTGCCACTGTAACATGTCATCCCTTTTTCCTTCTCTCTCTCTTTCTCTAATTTCATCGATCACTGATTGTGCATTTAAGCCTTCGGTACATTGTCTACGATTGTCCCTAGGCTCATGATAGCATCACGTCCTTCTTTTCCAATACATCGAATAAATATTGAATAAATTATCCGATTTGTTGTTCCTTGTCTTAGATAGCTAACCATAGACAGAGAATATTTCAAAGTCGAATAGATCGAAGCATAAAGAATGCCAAGATATGAAATTGTTGTTGAAGGGTGTTGTATATGTGGATTGACTAGAATTTATAATAATGTCTATAAAATATTAAATATTCCGAACATTCAATGTATTGTGGATAAGATCATGAATAGATTTTCTTTATTAAATGTTTTACAAGAGTGCTAACATGCAGGTGAGCCATAAAAAAAGATCGGAAGGGGAAATTTTTCGATTTGAAATTAATTAAAATTCAATTAAAGTGTCCTGTGTCCGAGAAGAAATGTTGTTTCAAACGATTATGGAATATTTAATAAAATTCTATTAAAGGATGATTTTTTTAGGATATTCTTATATCGATAGTTATTGGAAATGGGTTGAAATGGGATTAATATAAATATATCAAACGTATTCTCGATAATATATTTTTAAATAGAAATTAACATAATTAAATTTTAATGATATAGTACACTTACATTGAGCCGTTTTTTGTTAATGTCAAAAAATCCCCATAAAGTAGGTTGAACGGGTAAAACGTTTTACTTGACTTAAAATATATATTAAACTAACATATGCTCGCTACACACCCCAATCTTTATTCTAAATTTCAAGATTCTAGATTATATTGGTTCACCAAAATCCAAATTGTATGAAATTTAGTACCATTTAGTACACATAAGTAAAAAATGTCCATTATTACCTACATCATACAATCCAATGGAAATCTTATTACCCAATTTCAGGATTCCAACTCTACCGGTTCACCTAAATCCAAATGGTACCAAATGTAGTATAATTTGGTATACATTAGTAGAAATTTTCAAAACTTCCTGCGTATCCCAATCCTACATCCCAACAGTGATTCTAACTCCAAAGTTCAGGGTTACAGCTATATCGGTTCACTCAAAATTCAATTTGTATCAAATTTAGTACACATAAGTACGAATTTCCACAGACTACCAACATACCTCAATTCTACATTGCAGTAGTAATTTTATGTCCAAATTTCCGTATTCCAGCTCATAAAGAACTAAATGGTACAATTTGGACTTGGTTGACCAAATTGTACCATTTAGTTCTTTATGTTCACACAAGTACAAATTTCCAAAACTACTTACATATCCCATCAAATTTCAGGTTTCCAGCTCCATTCGTTTCTCAAATTGTACCATACCGTATACCGTATACGCTTTTAAAACCACTTTCTTATAACGACCCTAAATCTCAACCCTAATTCGCATTCCAAATTTCATTATACCCTTCACCACACTGTGGTACAGTGATAGACCCATGGTTGCTTTTGAGAATATACATAGAATCACTTTCTGAGTCGATTTATGCATGTCCGTCCGACCGTCTGTCCGTCCGTCCATGTATTTTTGTTAACAAAGCACAGGTCGCATTTATGATTCGATTTGGATGAAATTTGGCACAGGTCACTTAATTGGCCCAAGGACGAACCCTATTGAAATTGGAGAAAATCTGTCCACGTTTAGGCATAGCTCCCATATAAGGGTACCCCCCAATTTTCGGTATTTTGAGGTTATTTACCACGTTTCTTAACTGAATTCGCTGAAATTTGGTACTTTGAGTTCTTATTGGGTAGCAAATCTCCCTACTAAAAATTATAAATATAGGTCCATTTTTTCGGATAGTCCCCATATAAGGGTAGCCCCAATTTTCGGTATTTTGGGGGTTTTGATCGCATTTTTGGACCGAATTCGCTGAAATTTGGTACTTTGAGTTCTTATTGGGTAGCAAATTTCCCTACTAAAAATTATAAATATAGGTAAATTTTTTCGGATAGTCCCCATATAAGGGTCAATTTTCGGTATTTTGGGGTTCTTGAGCTCGTTTTATAACTGAATTCTCTGAAATTTTGTACATTGGGTTCTTATTGGGTACCAAATTACTCCACTAAAAATTATAAATATAAGTCCAGTTTTTCTGGTAGTCCCCATATAACGGTACCCCCAAATTTTTGGTATTTTGGGGGTTCTGATCGTATTTTTCGACCGAATTGACTGTAATTTAGTACGTCGAGTTCTTATTAGGTAGCAAATCTCTCCACTATAAATTATAAATATAGGTAAATTTTTTCGGATAGTCGGATAGGGTACCCCCCAATTTTCGGTATTTTGGGGTTCTTGAGCGCGTTTTTCAACCAAATTCTTTGTAATTTGGTTTTTTATACCCTTCACCACACTGTGGTACAGGGTATTATGTTTTTGTGCATATGTTTGTAACAGGCAAAAGGAATCAAGATAGACCCATGGTTCCTTTTAAGAATATGCATATAATCACTTTTTAAGTCGATTTATGCATGTCCGTCCGTCCGTCCGTCCGTCTGTCTGTCCATGTTAAATTGTAAACAAAGTACAGGTCGCATTTATTATCCGAATTGGATGAAATTTGGCATACGTCACTTATTTGGACCAAGGACGAACCCTATTGAAATTGGAAAAAATCGGTTCAGATTTAGATATAGGTCCCATATATATTCGTCCGATTTAAGGTAAATGGTGATTTGCACGAAATTTGGCACAGCGTACTTAATTAAGCCTAGAATGATGTGTGCTAAGTTTCATAAAAATCGGTTCAGATTTATATATAGCTCCCATATATATTTTCGTCCGATTTAAGGTAAATGGTGCACCAAAGTCCCTAAATATCTTTCGATTTGCACGAAATATGGCACAGCGTACTGAATTAAGCCTAGAATGATGTGTGCTAAGTTTCATAAAAATCGGTTTAGATTTATATATAGCTCCCATATAAATTTTCGTTCGATTTAAGGTAAATGGTGCACCAATGTCCCTAAATATCTTTCGATTTGTACGAAATTTGGCACAGCGTACTGAATTAAGCCTAGAATGATGTGTGCTAAGTTTCGTGAAAATCTGTTCAGATTTAGATATAACTCCCATATATATTTTCGTCCGATTTAAGGAAAATGGTGTACCAAAGTCTCTGTATACTCTGTATAATTGGTACAGCGTACTGAATAAAGTCCAGAATGATGTGTGTTAAGTTTCGTGAAAATCCAAAATGCGACGTCTGTTAAGATTCATCTGTTGAATTTACCCAAAGTGGTGAAGGGTATCATATAGTCGGTCCCGTCCGACTTTACCACTTTCTTTAAATGGTTTTCAGCTCTATCCGTTCATATGCTACGAAATTGTGCCAATGTTAGTACATATTAGTACTTTTCGGATACATAACGTTCGAGTGTCCATAAACACTTTGCTACATCTATTCTACACACCATCAGTGACACTCATTTAAAATATTATGAGTTCTAGCTTTCCCGGTTCGCCCAATGCAAATGGTACCACATTTCGTACTTTTTCTGCCGTTCTGGTACGAATTTCCAAAAACCCAGCCTTATCTGATACATTTAGACCAAAAGTCACCCTCACCCCAAATTTCAAGATTCCATCTTCAACCGTTCCGTCTGGGCGTTGATGAATCGTTAATCCATACTTTCCGTCTGGAAATTTATAAATTTTTTTGTTATTTAATTTTTTAGGAGCCCGAAATGACCTTTTCATAAAAGATATTTTTGATCGATCAATGATCTCTTCTTAAAAATCTGTTATTAATCGACCGATCATCATTACTTAATGTGACGTCAATCACCCACATTAGTAGACGGTTTCCTATTCTTCTTCACACCAATAATAAAATCAGCTTCTTCTATTATTTGCGAAGGTGGCGTCTGATGATACGATTCCTACGATTACTCAGTGGATTGATCTTTCAAAAGAAATAATAAATAACCTTGAAACTGTCTTCCAAGATATAAATTCAACAATTCGTTAGAATTCAAAAACACACACATGACTGTGACTGACTGGTACCGAAGAACGCCCACAACTTTACTCTGAATTTGGCGGTCTTGTGTGTATTTGAATGAAAGAAAACAAGAATTTCTGAGTAACCTTTGGCTAGAACACAAGCAAATTAAATGCTTTGAAGTGTTTTTTTTTCAGACAAAAGGAATGAATAACGAACAACTGTAGAAGAAATACAAAAAATGTACAACAACGCCTCCTTTCAATTTCTACATAAATTTGTATAAATCAGTCAAGCGAAGAGATCGCAATGGAAATAGACATGGGTGATTTAGCCAGATTTAAACATTCATAGATACATACAATTATACACATGCATAAATTAATTACCTTCAATCGAAATGATTTGAATCGAATTGCAACAAGCAAAAAAAAAAATAAATGTGAAACTTCTATTCCGACGAATGAGTAATTCTAGGGAGGGAAGTATGCCAATGATCTTGGGTATATGCAAGAGTTGTTCCAAGGAATCTATTTTAATGCAACTACATTATATATGAGTGATATATTTATATATGAATCGACTTCAATCAAAAATAAGATAATACATGTATGTTTTGATTCGGCAGCCTTTGTATAATTCGAGACCATTTCAATGAGTTATATATGAGGGCCATATTTAATCCGATTTATATCAAACATAACCCGTTATTCTGTCCTTGATATGGTAGTCTAGGCGGTAATTATATATGAATCTACATATGAACCGATTTGCACAAATGTTAACAAACGATATGAAAGTTAATGCCCCCCGTACAAGAGTGCCGCCTGCCGCCTAATTTTCGGCAGGTTGAATGTTTTTGCCACCGAAAGTGACTTTAATTTAACCAACGGATTTATCTTCTTCTTAGCTGGCTCAAAACAGAACATTTGTTTCAAAAGCCGAACTGAAAAACGATTTCAAGGCGCGTCAATGTTGTGCGCAGTTTTTCCAATTTTGAAAGACCCTGTTTTGATATAACATCCTTCACTTTATCTTTTCATCGAATTCGTTTGTTTTGATATAACATCCTTCACTTTATCTTTTCATCGAATTCGTGGCCTTCCCCTTCTGCGTGAACCATCAGTAGGCTCGCTTTTATATGTCTCTTGAGCTGGGGCATTTCCATCCATTTGTACAACATGGCCTAGCCACCGTATTTGCTGCAGCTCGATATTACTGACTATTTCGATGTTCGTGTATAGATGGTAAAGTTCGTGGTTCATTCGACGCCGATATTCACCGTTGACTCTTTTGGAGAAATTTTCTCTCAAATACTCCAAGAGCTGCATAATCTGCTAGCGCAAGCCTCCAATCTTCTGATTCATACACCAGCACGGGTAGTATCAGCGTCTTGTAGAGTGTGAGTTTGGTCTGCCGAGAGGTAGCCTTGTTTTTAAACTGCTTACCTTGACCATAGTAGCATCTGTTGGTCAACACTATATTTTCCGAATTTCTAAACCACCATAAATATAACTAATGACATATTTATGGTGGGACCGAGGTATATAAAATCCTTTGTCTCCTTTTTTGTGCACGGGGCACAGGGTGCTGAGGTTTCCATCATTGGGCATGCATTCGTCTAGCCAAATTGTACTAATGAGCTGGTGTATGCTCCTGACCAGCATCTGACTATCGATCTTACACAGTTCAGCTGGTAGCCCATCGGCAGCTGTTGCATTTTTCACATCAGTAGCATTACGACACTCCTAATCGTACTATGGGTTTCTTGATGGTGGTCTTTGGTTCCCTAGTGTTGCTTTTGCTGCAGTTTGTAAGGAGTGGCAAATTCTTTGCCATTGTGCTTCTATGTTATTATCGGGACAAAGAGTGCTTTCGTCAAGAAGGGGGTAAGTTGAGTAGGCTTCTGCTGTCTGTTGTATTGGCAGCTTTTCGACGTCGAGTTTCCGTGTTGTGTTAGATCGCATCTTTGCTGCTACATTATGACGAGTGCGAACATTGGCTGCTACAAGGTAGTGGTCCGAATCGATATTCGCTCCTTGGATCGATCGAACGTCTAAAATCCTGTATGAATGCCTTCTATCACAACATGATTAATTTGATTTCTCGTTGTTTAAGGGAACCCCCCCCCATTCACGGGGTCAAAATTTTTTTTTTAATTTTTTCAAGAATGTCCCTACAAAATTTCAAGTGAAAATCTCAAAAACTCTTGAAGATATAGCCGATTTATTGTGTCAGCATCAAGTGACGGATAAAGGGCTTCTCAAACTTTAAACGCGTTTTTCTCTTTTGCGAATGGCGGGCACGATAACTCAAAAACTAATAACCCAATCGATTCCAAATTTTTACACGTTTCTCTGTGAGTGTACTGCTATCGTATGAACTACGATGAAGCCAATCGGTGAAGATCTTCCTTATTTTTTAACTTGGTTTTTGGTCAAAAATCAGTGATTTTTCAAAAATATTTTTTCAAAGGTCCGCCATTTTGTTAATTTTAGAGCGAAGTCAATAGTTCATAAGAGAGCCAGACACGTACTCTTTCTAACACCGTTGGAATTTTCGGATTCCGATGTTCCAGTGAGGAGTTATCATGCCCGCCATCAAAAATAAGGACTTCTCTTTAATTGCAAAAAACAACAACAAAAATTTTTTGTAAATTATTTTTCTTCATTTTTAAATCTTCAAATATATATGTGCAAAGTTACAAACCTTATGAAGCATTGGTATTGATTTACCAACCCATTGAAAATCTTGAAAAAATAAAATCGAGAATGGGGGGGTTCCCTTAATCGGGAGAAAGCCAGGTGACGACAACAAAAAAAGTGGACAGACGGACGGACACACATGTTTAGATCAATTCAGCTAGTCGGGATATGATACATATACTAAATGGTGAGTCTAGAACCAACATTTCTAATACCCTAATACGAAGCTACAATACTCTTTACATGTTTTCTTATTGATCCGATTCTTGGATCTACATTAAACATTTTCTGGCATTAATTTATTCATTCGCTGAGAAGTCGAAATGCAAAATGAAGTCCCCTCATCTTAAAATGCGGAGAGGAGCTTGAAAGTACTATATATGACAATCTGAAACTTGTCTGCGGGGAAGTATTTTATCCTCTTATGATTCTACGAATACACCGACAAAACATAACCGACACAAAATTCTACAGTGATCCAGAATATACATCCATTTCGTGGTCTAAGACGATTTTTTCGGAATGAAGTTTAGACGTGATAATGAGTACTTAGACGGAATCTCATTGAAATAAAAGGTTCCATTCATTTCTATCAACAATTCTATTAATTTTATAACTAATTTTATAAGGCTTGGCTATACTTCCCCTTCATATCTAATTTATTAAATACTATATTAAAACATAATAGTTGTTCAATTCAACGAGCCAGTAATAAGTAACGGCATTTTTACACACACACAAAATCCAACCGACAGTCGGTCATTCTAACTTCTATTATTAAGAAAAAAACATTAACGTTAAATGACGTAAAACATATTTGCCGCTGCTTGAATGAATTCGAGAATTCGACACATATTTTAAGCAAAGCTCTTAATCAAAGTCACAAGCGCGCACACATACATAAACAATGCTCATTTGAGCTTTAAATCAAACACATTGTTATGATTATTTATGATTTACCCCCCACCTTATCCTCCACCTCGTAGTACAAAAGTAAAAAAAAATTCTAAATGCGTGTGTCATTGAGCAGTGCTTATGTTTCTATTCAGTTTTTTTAAGGTAAGCTTAGCCAAATATGTTCGTTATTTTCCAAAAAAAATGATTGGCATATTTTACTGAAATCTATACATTATTTAATATTTGATCGATGGTAGACATTAAACACCCACTACTACCACAAAAAAAACTCTAGCGGTTATTTGATGTAAAGACGGTTTTTTGAAGAGTGGTTAATGACAGTTAATTTCTGATGTCAAATTTTTATATTTATGGTTAATTCAATTTTTTTATGAATTTGATAGTACATTCATCTTTGATATCATGTGTTGAGGGGAATTTCAGATATGAGATCAATAACCCTTGTTTATATATTAGTAATTTCAAAAATGTCATTTTCATCATAAATTACAATTTCTATAGACGAATTGCAGGAAAACCCAGTGATAGTACGTTTTACCGGATTTCGTTAACCCAGTGGGTTTCAATTGTCAATTCCTTTGCATATAAGTCAAATAAATTCTCATAGGTTAACCCGGTAAGAAGTTCTAATGTATATGCCGTTTAAGAACAGTACACAAATTGGACAGGTTCGATTTTATGATACCCTTCGCCAATTTTATATATACAAGTGATGTCATTTGTATGAAATCGACACCATGTATGAAATCGAAGACAGGTAAATCTCGACACCAACAAACTTGACACAGGACATTTGGTATGCTGCAGCGCCGCGCTGTGTCCCAAATTTCACCTAGAGGTATGGTATGCTATATATACATCTGAATCAATTTAGTGTATGCACGTCATTCAAGGCTCATTTTGGAGCGATAAAATTTCGTCTCTATCAAACAAAAGCTTGGTATTTGGTGCACAATTTGCATGCTATCGATACTTCATCTTCTTCTTAGCTGGTTTGTGCCAGAACATTTGTTCCATAAAACGAGCATAAACCAGTAAGGAAAGTAGTAAAGTCGGACGGGGCCGACTATATGATACCCTTCACCACTATGGGCATATTAAACAGGACTATTAGCATGAACTTGAATGAAATAAAATATGTGATATTTATCTAAATGTGAATCTACGTAGATCTATCCATAAAGTATGTAAATCGACTTCAAACAAATATAAATAGGTCATCCGTTGGGCTATGTCTGTACTTCTAGAAAACGAAGCTACATAATTCTATGCTCAATTTTGTACGTTGTGCAAAATTTGATGTCAAACTGACTAACATGAGGAGTTTGATGCCCAATTTACTTGATATCGGGCCAAATATTAAGCGATTTCAAACAAACTTGTCACAGGATACGTTATACTAATTTCAGAACGTTTTGTTCCTATTGGTTCCTTGGTGCGTCAAGTACTTAAAATCAATCTTTAATAAAAGGGAGCTATATCTAAATGTGGACCGATTTTCACGAAACAACGCAGACATCAATCTAGGCTCAATTCAGTACGTTATGCCAAATTTCGTGCAAATCGAAAGATATATAGGACTTTGGGGTGCCATTTACATGAAATCGGACGAAACTATATATGGGAGCTATATCTAAATCTGGACCGATTTTCACGAAACTTTACATACATCATTCTAGACCTATATGATTTGGCTGTACCAAATTTCGTGCAAATCGAAAGATATATAGGGACTTTGATTTTCATAAAACTTGGCAGACATCCTTCTAGACTCAATTAAGTACGTTATGCCAAATTTCGTGCAAATCGAAAGATATATAGGGACTTTGGGGTACCATTTACATGAAATCGGACGAAACTATATATGGGAGCTATATCTAAATCTGGACCGATTTTCACGAAACTTGGCAGAAATCACTCTAGGCTTAATTCAGTACGTTATGCCTAATTTCGTGCAAATCAAAAGATATATAGGGATTTTGGGGCACCATTTACATGAAATCGGACGAAACTATATATGGGAGCTATATCTAAATCTGGACCGATTTTCTCGAAACTTGGCAGACATCACTCTAGGCTTAATTCAGTACGTTATGCCAAATTTCGTGCAAATCAAAAGATATATAGGGACTTTGGGGCACCATTTACCTGAAATCGAACGAAACTATATATGGGAGCTATATCTAAATCTGGACCGATTTTCACGAAACTTTACATACATCATTCTAGACCTAAATGAATAGGCAGTACCAAATTTCGTGCAAATCGAAAGATATATTGGGACTTTGGGGCACCATTTACCTGAAATCGGATGAAACTATATATGAGAGATATATCTAAATCAGGACCGATTTTCATGAAACTTGGCAGACATCATTCTAGACTCAATTCAATACGTTATGCCAAATTTGGTGCAAATCGAAAGATATATAGGGACTTTGGGACACCATTTACATTAAATCGTACGACACTATATATGGGAGCTATATCTAAATCTGGACCGATTTTCACGAACCTTTGCAGATATCATTCTAGACCTAAATGATTAGGTTGTACCAAATTTCGTGGAAATCGAATGATATATAGGCACTTTGGGGCACCATTTACATGAAATCGGACGAAACTATATATGGGAGCTATATCTAAATCTGGACCGATTTTCTCGAAACTTGGCAGAAATCACTCTAGGCTTAATTCAGTACGTTATGCCTAATTTCGTGCAAATCAAAAGATATATAGGGATTTTGGGGCACCATTTACATGAAATCGGACGAACCTATATATAGGAGCTATATCTAAATCTGGACCGATTTTCACGAAACTTGGCAGACATCATTATAGGCCTAAATGATTATCCTGTACCAAATTTCGTGCAAATCGAAAGATATATAGGGACCGTTTACATTAAATCGGTTAAATATATATATGGGAGCTATATCTAAATCTGAACCGATTTGTCCCAATTTCAATAGGGTTCGTCCTTGGGCCGAATAAGTGACCTATGCCAAATTTCATCCAATTCGGATCATAAATGCGACCTGTACTTTGTTTACAATTTAACATGGACAGACAGACGGACAGACGGACAGACGGACATGCATAAATCGACTTAGAAAGTGATTCTATGCATATTCTCAAGAGGAACCATGGGTTTATCTCGATTATTTTTGCCTGTTACAAACATATGCACAAAGAGATAATACCCTGTACCACAGTATGGTGAAGGGTATAAAAAGATCTTCACGCGCGTCAGTCTTTTGCGCAGTTCTTCCAATTTGAAAGGCCATGTTTAGCAATGTTTTCTTTCATTTGATCTTTCCATCTAATTCGCCTTCCCTTTATGCATGAACCATCACTTAACTCGGTTTTATATACCTTTTGAGCAGGAGCATCTTCATCCATTCTCACAACATGTCCTAGCCAACGAGGTCGCTGGAGCTCAATACGTCTGACCATGTCGAAGTTCGAGAATAGATGGTACAGCTCATGGTTCATTCGACGGCGATATTCACCGTCGACGCAGATCGGCCCATAGATCTTTCGGACGAGCATAAAAAAGATTTTCAGGCGCGTCGGTCTTGTGCGCAGTTTTTCCAATTTGAAAGACCATGTTTGGCTATGTTTTCTTCCATTTGATCTTTCCATCTTATTTGTGGCCATCCCTTTCTGCGTGAACCACCACTTGGCTCGCTTTTATATACCTTTTGAGCTGGAGCATCTTCATCCATTCTCACAACATGGCCTAGCTATCGTGGTTGCTGCAGCTCGATACGTCTGACCATGTCGAAGTCCGAGAATAGATTGTACAGCTCATGGTTCATTCGACGGCGATATTCACCGTCGAGGCAGATCGGCCCATAAATCTTTCGGATAATTTTTCTCTCAAACACTCCAAGAGCTGCCGCATCTGCTTGCGCAAGTACCCATTCTCGATTTTAATTTTTCAAGATTTTCAATGGGCTGGTAAATCAATACCAATGCTTGTTAAGGTTTGTAACTTTACACATATGTATGTATATAATTGAAGTTTTAAAAGAGAGAAAAAATAATTTAGAAACAAATTTTGTTATTGTTATGTTGTTGTTTTTTGTAATTAAAGAACATCGGAACATCGGAATCCGAAAATTCCAACGGTGTTAGAAAGAGTACATGTCTGGCTCTCGTATGAACTAGGATTATTGACTCCGCTCTAAAATTAAAAAAATGGTGGATTTTTGAAAAAATATTTTTGGAAAATCGCCGATTCTTTACCAAAACCCAAGTCAAAAAATAAGGAAGATCTTCACCGATTGGCTTTATCCTAGTTCATACGATAGCTACACACTCACAGAGAAACGTGAAAAATTTGAAGTCGATTCGCAAAAAAAATGTTTGGAGAAAAACGCGTTTAAAGTTTGAGAAGCCCTTCAGCCGTCACTTGATGCTGACACAATAAATCGGCTATATCTTCAAGACTTCTTGAGATTTTCATTTGAAATTTTGTAGGGACATTCTTTAATTAGTGTAGATTCGAATTATATCAACAAAATTTTTGACCCCGAGAATGGGGGGTCCCCTTAATGGTGGCTGTTACCGCTCGCAATATTCGACCCATTATGTCGATGTCATCATCATAGGCGAGTAACATATTCTGCTTGATGTATTGAGTGTCAATTCTGTCCAAATTTGCATTTCGTATGACCAAGGTTACACGACAAACTGTCACCTTGTCTGAATCCTCGTTCGATACTGAACGGCTCCGAGAGATTCTTTCCGGCTTTAACTGCTGACCTTGTGGCCATTAAAGTTATCCTGCATAGCTGTATTCATTTTAAAGGAATGGCGAACGAAGACATGGCTTTAAAAACCTCTGAACATATAGGGCTGTCGAATGCGGCTTTATAATCGACGAATATGTGAAATGTGTCGATGTGTTTTTCATGGGTCTTTTCCATAAGAGTGAAAATCTGGTCTATGGTGGAAAATCTGGTCTATGGTGGATTTGCCAGTCCTGAAAACGCATTGGCATTGCCCAATAATGTCATCGACCATTGGCTTTAGTCGTTCTAACAGCACGCTGGATAGCACTTTATATGCAATGGGATTGGAATTGGCACATATCGCCTTGTCGTCTCTTTTGTGCACGGGACACAGGATGCGGAGGTTCCAATCATTGATCATGCATTCCTCTAGAAAAATTGTACTAATCAGCTAGTATATGCTCCAGACCAGCGACCAGCCGTTGTCGGATATTTCTGTATTTTCCGACTGTGGGGTCAAATATATTTTCCCTTTCGATTTTTGCAGAACATTAATGTCATGGCCAGGGCAGCGGTCATATGCAGTTTGTAGGCGCTCGTAAAAAATGTCTTTGTCTGTTCATCTTTGTCTTCCGTCGGAGCATGGGCGTAAATAAGACTGATGTAGAAGAACTTCGCTTTTATACGGATTATAGCAATTCGCTCATCTATTGGAGTGAATCTGGAGATGAGGTCTTTTATTCTCCTATTAACCATAAATCCGCAGCCAAATTCATGTCTCGTTGCATGGCAGCTATAATACAGGGAGTAATCATCTGATTTACTTACGCCGGTCCCTTTCCATCGCATTTTCTGTAAGGCAATAATATCGGCTTTGCACTTCCTGAGTACATCCGCCAAGGCGAAAACTGCGCCTGTTCTGTACAACGTGCACACATTCAAAGTGAAGATTCGCAGATCGTGGTCCTTTATATGTTTGCGAGGGTCGTCAACCATGGGGGGAGGGGGTTGGTGAGTGTTGTTTGGTTTTCTTTTTCGTTGCTTATTCATAGATTTGGTTTTTTACGAGTGTGGGCAACTAACCCGACGCCTCAACCCATTTTTGATAGTTCTTATGTGTGAACTCGCGGCACATCTTGTGTCCTATAGACAAAAGACCTCCAAGTGGTCTTCTGCAGACAAAAACGCTCATTGACTGAAGTCTTCTGCCTGTACTGTAAACATAGGACAGCCTTAATAAAAGACCATATATCGGTGATTTATGGACAGAAAGATCCCTCTCGACTATATGTAAGCAGACGACCTATCATTGACCTTCGATGGATCGCCATATTGTGGTCTTCTGTAGACATAAGAACCTCTGTTGTTCAGTCGGCCAACCGTGTACAGAATATTTACTTTCGGATTTTGTTGTATTCAATAGACAAAATACCTCCTTTCGAACTCCCATAAACATACTGAATCACTTACGATTACTACGGCTCCGAAGACAGACATATACCCCCAAGAATCTCTTAAAAAACATATTCACAGAAAATCAAATAGTCACACTTGAAACTACCAGATCTACCCTACAGAACGCGGTGAAATCTTTTTCATAAGACCACACCAACCGCATTAATGCCAGAAGCATTGTTATGTTGCACTCCCACATAAAATATAACCTCCACCCCTCCTATGCAGTTCATGGCCCGGTAAAATACCAAACAATAAATAAACCGTTGATAAAATCGTCAAGGGTAACAGGGAATTCCTTACATTCCTGTCGCACTGTTTGACGGTTTCTATTTATAGCGGAAATAACAACAACTTCAGTTCCTTGGAGAATTTAAATCAAATAACAACTGGGGGAAATTGTCGTCCGTCACACAACCAAGGGTTAAATTGTCAATCAAAAGACTGAACAAATCAAATTTCAAATTCAATTTCAATATTTGTGTGTGTATTCAATAAATTTTGTGTTAATTTAAATTATTGCAAAATAGTTTTAGTTTTATTTGAAAAAAATCTCAAAAATTTATAAAATTCTTTAAAATGGCTGAACTTTTATCGAAAGAAAAAGAATTTCTAAAATTAAATGAACAATTAAATTTTATGGCATCAAATGCCATGGAGCATCAAACAAATGCAACGGGGCAGCGAATAAATTCGGAAAAATCAAATCATTCCCGTTTTCATACCTATCAAAAGGCCAAGGGTCAAAGTACTTTTTTGAGGAAACGTGGTTCGGGTGATGGTCCAACCAGTGATGTAGGAAACAATCAGCAAATTTCTCAAAATCCAATGGGACGTTTTAGCATGACAATGGGTAGAGATACCTATCGTCAGGGTAACCGTCAAACCGGCAATGAACCCAATCAATCACCAAGGATAACAGTTACTGCACCCACACCAACACCACCTCCCACCGTGATTTCATCCACTATGGCCCACAATTCCAGTGTCATAAGAACATATGCAGCTAATATGCGAAAAAATCCACCACCAACCTCTAATATTTCTACTGCCGCTAGGGGTAATGAAACCTTTCGTGCTCCCAATCAAAATCGTTTCAGTCGGGCGCCACCCACAAATACCTCCACATTTACCATCAAGTATCGTAATCCGAAATTTGTTAAAAGTCCCTCATTGGAGGTGTTGTTAAAGGATGAATGTTCTGCAATAAGAAATCAGACATCTTCGGAAGATTCGCCCCATTTGAATGGTAGCGTTTCATCAATTGCACCAGAGGATTCCATATCAAATGGTCGTCATTCTCAAGCTAGTAATATGACAATTGGTTCGAAAAAGAACGTAAGCACCGATGGATTGATCAAGTAAGTTCCGAATATTGATTAACAAGTGAAAACGTAGTTAAGTTTGGCGGGGCCGAACTTTTTATACCCTCCACCATGAGGTAGATATTTAAAATATATGTTGTATTCGCTCGGGACTTTTATATATATGGTGTCTATAACATTGTAAATTTTTCGGTAGGAAGTTTTGACCCCTTGAGGTTAAACCCACAAAATGCCGGACACTGAGCTGTACTCTTCTTTAGATGCCGTTATAAGGATCTATCGTAAAAAGTGGACCACCATTGATTATTTTTGAAGGGAACATTTACTATTAAATTATAATTCGAAATCACGAACTACAGCCAGTTGAGATTAAAATCGTGCCCCTACTCCTCAAATTAACTAAAGTCGGGAGGTATGGTTATATGGAGGCTATCCTTAAATGTGGACCAATTTTTCGTAGAGAATGTAATGTAAATTCAAAATACCAAATTACAGTGAATTCTGCTGAAAGTCCAAACTCCCAAAAATGCCAAAATTTGGTAGATACCAGAAAGTTTACAAGAATGTGGTCCAATATTGAGATTTTTTCGTAGTGGAATTTCAAACCCAATGCGAATTCCAAATGTCTAATTACTACCAATTCGGTCGAAAAACAAGTCCACACTCCTCAAAAAAACGAAATTCCGAAGGGGCTTTCGTAAAAAGAGGACCAATATTGGTAATTTTGTCATCCACTTGATCTTTCCATCTGATTCGTGGTCTTCACGTTCTGCGTGAACCATCAGCTGGTAAGATTTTATATGCTTTTAGAGCTGGGGCATCTTCTTCCATTCTCACAACATGACCTAGTCAACGTAGCCGCTGCAGGTCGATACGTCTGACAATGCTGATGTCCGAGAATAGCTGGTAAAATTCATGGTTCCTTCGATGGCGATATTCACTAACAACGCAGATCGGCCCATAGATTTTACGGAGAATTTTTCTTCAATCACCAAGAGCTGCCTCATCTGCTTGCATGCTTCAGATACATATAACAGCACGGGTAGTATCAGCGTCATGTAGAGGGTGAGTTTGGTCTGGCGGGAATTGGCCTTGCTTCTAAACTGCTTACGTAGACCATAGTAGCATCTGTTGGTCAACACTATCCTTCTCCGAATTTCAAAACTGATGTTATTAGTTTTGTTTATGGCGGTACTGAGGTGCATAAAATCGTTCACTACCTCGAAGCTGTAGTTTTCAAGTTCCTAAAGTGGTCCGAATCTACTAGAAGTCGTGCGCGTCTATACCATCAGCTTGATCTTCTCGCCATTTACTGCCAGTCCCACTTTGACAGACTCATTCTCAATTCGTTTAAAGCTGTTACCGCTCGGAATGTTCGATCCATTACGTCGATTTCGCTAACGTAAGTGAGTAACATGTGCAGTTTGGTGTACAGAGTGTCATTTCTGTTCACATTTGCATCTCGTATGACCTTTTCCAGCAGGATGTTAAAAAGGTCACACTACAAACTGTCACCTTGTCTGAATCCTCGTTCGGTATTAAAAAGCTTCGAGAGGTCCTTTCCGACTTTAACTGGTGATCTTAATTTTGTAGGAATGCAGAACGCCGGCATGACTTTAAACACCTCTAAACGGATATGGCTGTCGAATGTGGCTTTATAGTCGACGAATAGGTGGAATGTGTCGATGTGTTTTTCGTGGGTCTTTTCCATGATTTGGTGCAGTGTGAAAATCTGGTCTATGTTGGATTTTTCAGACCTAAAGCCACATTGGTATGGTCCAATAATGTCATATAGCACTTTATATGCGATGGGATGGAGACTTATTCCTCTATAGTTGGCACATATCGGACGGCATGGACGGACGGACATGCATATATCGACTCAGAAAGTGATTCTATGCATATTCACAAAAGGAACCATGGGTCTATCTCGATTATTTTTGCCTGTTACATACATATGCACAACGACACAATACCCGGTACCACAGTGCGGTGAAGGGTATAAAAAGGTGGTTATAAGGGGACCACCCCTAAAAGGAGGCGAATATTAGTAATTTTTAGGAGGGAGGTTTGTTACCATATACGACTACAAAAAACCAAATTACAAAGAATTTGGTTGAAAAACGCGTTCAAGAACCCCAAAATACCGATAATTGGGGGGTACCCTTATATGGGGGCTACCCGAAAAAGTGGACCTATATTTATTATTTTTAGTGGAGATATTTGCTACCTAATAAGAACTCGATGTACAAAATTAAAGTCAATTCGGTCGAAAAATACGATCAGAACCCCCAAAATACCAAAAATTTGGGAGTACCGTTATATGGGGACTACCAGAAAAACTGGAACTATATTTATAATTTTTAGTGGAATAATTTGGTACACAATAAGAACCGTATGTACAAAATTTCAGACAATTCAGTTATAAAACGAGCCCAAGAACCCCAAAATACCGAAAACTGGGGGAACCTTTATATAAGGGCTACCCGAAAAAATGGACCTATATTTATAATTTTTTGTGGGGACATTTAGTACCCAATAAGAACCCAATGTACCAAATTTCAGCGTATTCGGTTGAAAAACGCGCTCAAGAACCCCAAAATACCGAAAATTGGGTGGTACCCTTATATGGGAGCTATGCCTAAACGTGGACCGATTTTCTCCAATTTCAATAGGGTTCGTCCTTGGGCCAATTAAGTGACCTGTGCCAAATTTCATCCAAATCGGATCATAAATGCGACCTGTACTTTGTTAACAAAAATACATGGACGGACGGACAGACGGACGGACATGCATAAATCGACTCAGAAAGTGATTCTATGCATATTCTCAAAAGGAACCATGGGTCTATCTCGATTATTTTTGCCTGTTACAAACATATGCACAAAGACATAATACCCTGTACCACAGTGTGGTGAAGGGTATAATGATGTCGGGTTTGTACTTCTTGAAGCGAAAACGCAAAACTCGAACTTAGCTGATTTTTACCGCCAGTTGTACCAAAACAATGTGACTTTCAAACTGCTGACTTTTAAAGCTCGCCAGCAAAAAAGGGTTGCCACCCCCATTGATATTGAATGTTTTTTTTTCTAATATGGATGTCTACATTAAGGAAATCAGTTACATTTCAAAATATGAAAACAAAAAAAATTGAATTTATGCCAAAAAATCATACTTTTTACCCATAGTGCGTTGCTTGGTATCTATCATGCTTTTTATATAGCTCCCAAATATATTCTAAGCCGATTGTATCTATACGGTGCATAAAATATCTAAAATATCTACGATTCCGGCAAAATTTAGCACAATGTACAAAATCGTACCAAAAGTGGTGAAGAGTAAAATATTGTCCGCCTTTAAGTTCTTTCCTTATATTCAATATTTGTACTTCGTATATTTCTTCAAATTAACATTTTGAACTTTTTTGGCAGATTCCTTAAATCCAAGGTGACCATACTGGAAGATGATCACTCTCGCCTATCCGAAGAGCTAAGCAAACAAAAGGAACTTCTCGAAAAAGCCCTAGAACAAGCTAAGGCTATGGAAAAGCAGCGCGATCAAGCCACAACAAAAAATAATGCACTTAAAGAACAATTGGCGAAATTGGAATCCCAGCTGGAACAAACCACTCAGCATAACAAGGATCAGAACAAAGAATATCTGAAACAGCAAAAAGACTTGGAGACTGCGAAGAGAGAAATTAAAATTCTAACACAAAATAATAAAAACCTCGAGAAACGACTCTATCGGGCAAATGAAGATCTAGAAAATTCCCGAACTTCGTTGAGTGAAATGAAAAAATCCGAAAAGGAATTACAGGAAAAGGTCCGTCTAGATTTGGACGACAAAGATAAACAAATTAAGAATTTAAAGAAACAGAGAGCTGATCTGCTAAATGCCTATAAAAAGCAGTTATTTTTGATTGATAATTTGAAAAGGCAAAACATTTGTTTGGAACAGGCCAAGATGTTGCAATTCGGAGAAAAGGAATTCTCTAAGATTTTGGAATGGGATATGAAATCGTAAATGGAAATTGGAAGGAGGGACTTTTTTTGCAGAAACTCTCAAAGACTGACAACAATGTAGTAGAATATTTATTTGCAAAAATATGTTTAATATTGTTTTGTTATATAGATTTTGATTTTAATATCCTTTTAGCATATATACTTTGCAAATAATATCAAAGAGTATTAATAGTATTAAAATAAACCAGCAAAGTTGGCCATGAACATAACTCAATATAACATCTCTCTCTTTTCATTATTATGTCCCATAATTAGCAATTAATTTTCTATTAGCCTTTCAGTCCTTGGAGATTTATGTTCTAATATTTAGTTTCCTATTCATATCCTCCATATGCCGCTGGTAGACAAATTTTCACTATAAAAGCTAAGGGTTTACCACAGATTGGCATCAGTTCATCAGCAACGTTCAACAACTCAAGAAAATCGTGTTCTCTTGCACCAAAGAAAATCTCAAAATGTTTGCCATCCGTTTCTCTTTCGCTCTCATTGTCATTGCCTTCATTGTTGCCGTTGTCATGTTGCAACCCAGCGAGGCTGCCTACCGTAAACCACCCTTCAATGGTAGCATTTTTGGCAAGCGTAATTCAGTTGGTAAGTAAAGCAATTAAATATTTTACATTTTGAAATTAGTAATTTGTTGATTCTTCCCCAGAATATGACAATGCCAAAGCAGTGACCGCCATGTGTGAAATTGCCATGGAAGCCTGCCAATCATGGTTCCCCCAATCCGAAAGTAAATAATTTCTATTGACGAGATCGAGATCTACTAGACGAATGTGTAATTCCCTTCATGAGTTATGGACCAACAATGCGACAAAATAACTTTAATGTATTCCAAAAATATATATATATTTATCTATATAAAAATTAGTTTGTAATTATTAAGTGTATAATAAAATATTAAAAATAATCGAATGGAAAAATTATATGAAACCAATTGTTTTCACTTCTTCATCTAGGATAAATGAACTTCTACATCTTCAGCAAATATAATTCAGAACATTTCGAATTTTAAATCATCATATCGACACCTCCGAACCATAGTATGCTAAGTCGACTTAGCATGTTTTAAATTTCTTTACGTTTTTAGATACTACGGTCCTTAATTTATGTTCTCTGAAATTTTGGTAATCATCGGCCAATCCAAATCAAAGTTATAAGCAAAAATGTACTTAGCATGGCCCGAAAGATATATGCAACTTCCATACTTTGAGAGTTTCTACTGAAAAACTCACTTTTCAGACTTAGCATACTATGGTTCGGAGGCGTCGATATTTCATTTGCGATTGTGTTGTATATTTTAGTTCATTTTAAAGAACGATCCTTATAGTTCATCTAATTCATAGTTCACTATTTAGATCATTGACCAATCGGGCACCAACAACATCGTTCATAGATCACTACCTAATTCGTTCGTAGTCAATGAAGTATTCTATTTTATTTTTATCCCATCCCTTGCTGTTTTTTAGTTTTAAATGTCCTCTTGTGTAATTCGTTCAATTGAAGTAGGTCGTTGGATTGTACACCTTGTTCTTCCCGTTTATTGATCAAGCGAACCATGATTGAGATCTCAATATTTAAGATAGAGCTCTAGAATTTGAGTGATTGGCTTTAACATGGCAAAACCCAGGCTTATCTTTCATCTCAATTGTGGACTGACCACCCCGCGGTGTCACATGCGGTAGCTACTTCCATCAATCCGTTGAAATAGTTCACAAGTTCACCCATAAGAACTATGACAAGTGAAAAAGACAAGTGAAAAGTTCGGGCCAAATTTTGGATACCCTCCGCCATAGGGGTGCTCTTATATGGGGGCTACAGAAAAAGTGTACCGATATTTATAATTTTTAGTGGAGACATTTGGTACCCAAAAAGAACCCAAAGTACCAAATTTCAGCGAATTCGGTTGAAAAGCGCGCTCAAGAACCCCAAAATATCGACTGCAGACAAAAGACGCCTCTATGCAATTTTGGCGAACTATCTCAATTCCTTCAGATGACAACGGACAAGGTTAGATCGTCTAAGAATTTTTCCCTGATAAGTCTTAATTTCATGTTCAAAAGGGAACGATAATAATTGCCGCAAGTAAACTCGCCTAATATAAATCAGGACTAAAGAATATATATACTTTATAGGGTCGGAAATGAATATTTCGAAACATAATGACAAAATTAATATACTATGTTGGAGGGTATAAATGGGTTGTTGCCAACACTCGGAAACCCCGACAAAGAAACGACGATAAAGAAAATCACACCCCCCTAATGTGGACTACCTCCAGATACGTATAAAGGGCCACAATCTGCGAACCTGCACTTGAAATGTGCGCACGTTGTACAGAACAGGCGCAGTTATCGCTTTGGAGGATGTACTCAGAAGTACACAGCCGATATCATTGCCTATATAGGAAATGCGATGGAAAGGGACAGGCGTAAGTAAATCAGACGATTACGCCCTGTATTATAGCTGCAATGAAACGAGACATGAAAATTGGCTCCAGATTCTCTCCAGTAGATGAGCGAATTTCTATAATCCGTATAAAAGCGAAGTTCTTCTACATCAGTCTTATCTGTGCCCATGCTCCGACGGAATACAAAGATAAACAGACCAAAAACATATTTTATGAGCGCCTAGAAACATCATATGACCGCTGTCCTAGCCATGACATTAAAATTCTGCTAGGAGATTTTAATGCAAAAATCTGAAGGGAAATATTTTTGGTCCCACAGTTGGAAAATTCATCCTGCATGAAGAAACATCCGACAACAGCATGAGGTTGATTGACTTCCCGACAGCAAAAAGCATGGTATATAGCAGCACCAGATTCAAGCATCTCAATATACACATGGTCACCTGGATTTGTCCTGATCAAGCAACGACAAATCAAATTGATCCTGTTGTGATAGACGGAAGGCATTCGTCCAGTATTTTAGACGTTCGATCGATCCAAGGAGCGAATATCGGAGCATTACCTTGTGGCAACCAAAATACGCCACCGTCTTAATGTAGGTAGTAAACGATTTTATATACATCGGTACCGCCATTAACAAAATTAATGACATAAGTTTTGAAATTCGGAGAAGGATAGTGTTGGCCAACAGATGCTACTATAATCTGAGTAAGCCAGATCGCCAGACCAAACTCACACTCTACAAGACGCTGATATTAGCCGTGCTATTATATGGATCTGAAGCATGGATACTTGCTCAAGGCAAGTAGATCAAACAACTCTTGGATTGTTTGAGAAAAATTTATTTGAAAAAAATCTCCAGAAGATCTATGGGCAGATATGCGTCAACGATGAATATCGCCGTCGAATGAACCATGAGCTGTTACATCTATTCTCGCACATCGACATAGTCAGACGTATTGAGCTGCAGCGGCTACGTTGGCTAGGTCATGTTGTGAGAATGGATGAGTATGCCCCAGCTCACATAAAAACGAGCCAGCTGATGGTTCACGCAGAACGGAAAGGCCTCGATTTCGATGGAAAGATTCCAAATTTAATGAGCTGCGCACAAGAGCGACGCGCCTTAAAAACTTTTTTAAGCTCGGCTTATGGAACAAACGTTCTGTCACAAGCCAGATAAGTAAGTAAGCTCTGGAATTTTGCAGATATGCGTCAAAGGTGAATATCGCCGTCGAATGAACCATGAGCTGTTACATCTATTCTCGGACATCGACATAGTCAGACGTATTGCGTCAAAGGTGAATATCGCCGTCGAATGAACCATGAGCTGTTACATCTATTCTCGGACATCGACATAGTCAGACGTATTGAGCTGCAGCGGCTACGTTGGCTAGGTCATGTTGTGAGAATGGATGAGTATGCCCCAGCTCAAAAGTCAAAAGCCTCGATTTCGATGGAAAGATCAAGTGGAAGACAACATCTCGGAACATGATATTTCAAATTTAATGAGCTGCGCATAAGAGCGATGCGCCTGGAAAACTTTTTTAAGCTCGGCTTATGGAACAAACGTTCCGTCACAAGCCAGATAAGTAAGTAAGCTCTGGAATTTTGCATAGACGTTGCTAGTATACCAGGATGGTATTGCAAATGGGATATATGCGGCCACGTTTTGTGTAGTAAACATGTTTATTTTTGTCTGGGTTCATCGGTCGAATATAAGCTCGAAAATGTTGGATAGTTGTTTTCAAGATTTATATGTCCCTTGATCTGCGCATTTAGGGGCATTATCCTGCCCGCAATAGTAAATAATGTGTCCGCAGATTTTAAATAAGTCTTTCAATACAAGACCCAATGCCGCGATCTATACGCCAACTGGAGGGCGTAGAATGCCAGACAGATACTTCCAGTTTGAAATTCTTGTTCTGTAACTCTATTTACTACTCGTTTGCCCGTTGGCGACCAAAGATTTATTAATTAAGGATTACTCGATAAATTAAATATTTTCTTCTTCTGTTAAAATAACTTGGGCAGCTTTTCGGTTCAGTCATTATCTTTAAATGTGCCTGAGGTCAAAATGATGATCCTCATATGTTAATTCCAGTGACTCTACAGTGTGTTTTCACGCTAAAATTACTGAAAATTTGCATTTTGGTGTTTTGCAGAATATATTTTGAAATATTACTTCGAAGTTTTCCAGCGGAAATACCTAATATTTCGCCTTCCAATAATAATCCCGATCTATTAAGAAACTTTTGAATGCGAAGGGTACAAAAAGCCGGCCTGGCAGACATTTTTTTCTTATCTATTGTTTTCTTATCACATTCACGTCAGGTTTTTTTCTCATAGTTGGTTTTTTTCTCATCGCTTATAGCGACCGTCGTTATAAACGATTTCGACTGTATTTTATTGTATTATAGAGCTAAGACGAATCCTATTACAAAAAAAAAAACGTGTGTGTCAACAGCTTATCCTCTCATGGATTGTTGTATCACATATCGATCTTTATTTAAAAAAACATAACCTCTAAATAATTTTTTACTTATTAGCATGATTTTGTCGTAACTCCTCAATATGACTGTGGAAATGGTTCATATATTCCGACATAAATGTTGTGTAAGACTAAAAAAAAATTACAAAAACCAATTAATTTTCAAAAATAACACAAACTCACTCCATTTTCTACCTTATCCAAAATGTAGCGTGGCACATAACCCTTCAGATCCAAACATAAAATCCATTCAAATATACAAATATCAGGATGACCTTCCACCTCACAGGCAGCAAATCCTGAAACAAGATTTTCAGCACGAACATATTTTGGTACGAGTGGAGCATCTTCGCATTCAACACTGACGGCGGCATTTAACCACATTCGGCCATTTTTCTGATAGCATTGTTCGGCGGAGAGGATATCATCACTAAATACAATTGGTTCATACAATGCATCGTTGTTTTCTTTGTCGCAAATTTCGCCATTTACCAAAAGACGCCAGCAACATAAATTGATGAAATCCCGATTTTTAATAAGACCACCGGCACCGCTGCAGAGGGCCTGTCGACCTATTTCGGTGTAGGAATTAATTTTCTGGAATAATTAAAATTGATTTTAATGTTCTTAAATAAAAACAACATTTTACACAATTTGTTCTTACCTTAATAACCTTGGATTCCAACATTGTAGGATTCCAGGTGGGCACCTTCTCCACATTATGATAAATGTCATAGCACAAAGCTTTCGCCGGGTATTTCACACTACACTATTTTAAAATAAAATGTATTTTTTATTTTCGATTTTTTTTTCGTAATACACTCATAACCCACTGTTAGTTTATAGATTTTTCCATATCCCTCGCGATAAATACAACTTATCCGCTCACCACGTTTTGTCACTTTTTCCAATTTCCAATCGCTGTCACATAGGAAACCATATGTACGCCGTATACACTCCAAGGCCTGACGATGATATTCTTCATCCTACAATTTGAATTTTTAATTGTAACGCAATTGTGCTACGGTTTCCGATCGTTGTGACCCTTACCATACTTCAAAATCAAATGATGTATCTCACATTCAATGATTCCTAAGAATCGGTGTATATTTAACACTGGAGAAACTTCATTTTCAATTCAAATCAAATTATTTGATAAAACCTGGATACGAGCCTTTGATCTTGCATTTATAACATCTTGGTTGTATGCATAATCTATTTCCATCTTATGAATGAGAACAGTGGTTAATAGGTATAATAAGCGATGCAGTTTTCGGGGAATGTATAGGATTTTATTCGTACATCAATGACCAAAATATAGAATAAAACCAGTGAGCGGAGCAGTATAGTCGGACTGGGCCGACCATACGATACACTACACAACTACGACGAAGTTCTAAGTTTCTAAGGAAGTTTATTTCGAGCCTGGGAAATATTTCGTGACATTTGCAACCCTCTTGCCCGATTAGAGGTCAACAGCACATCTTTCATATTACTAATATTCAGTACAGTCCTTCTTATTAATTGTCCAGATTGACTTCATCGTGGGTTGTATGGTGATGATCGGCTAATAACTGATCGATTCGAAAAATAGCAAAAAATTAAGTTTTCGGTACACTTCATCCCAAAATTATTATCTGATCATCACCGAAAATTAGAAGCGCTGTCTTTGACCATAACGGGAACCCCATGGAAAATTTCGAATTGATCAGCATTATATTTCCGCCCTCTAGTGTGGTAATGGGTTACTAAATAATATCTGAATACGTAAGCACCCGTAAATATTTACGTGTAACTCCCACATCCAAGAACATAAGATAATATAATTGGTATCAATTTAAAGGTCAGACACTCCTCTTGGATATACTATAAACTTCTCGGGTCTATGTCCTTTAGGAGTAAATATATACGCCATAGAATCCAAATTTTGTCATTTTTCATACAAAAGTCAGGGTCCATGTGACCCGCTAAATATTGACCGATCTTTATCAAAACATTTTAACAATATTTATTCTTTGACCCGATCCCCTTCTCCATGTAAAATTTCACGATGTTCGGGCCATAATTGCGGACTCTGGAGCGACCACAAAAACCGACAAAAATTTAGTATTTGGTCCATTTCATCCTCTAAATATTAACCGATCTTTAGCAGAAACAATAGGGGTCTTCATTAGGCAGAACCCATCCTACATGCAAAATTTCGCAAAGATTGGCACATAACTGTGCCCTGTATCGTGTTTACAAATTATAATGGACAGACGGACGGACGGATGGACACACATGTCTAGATCGACTCAGCTAGTCGAGATATGACGATCGGTATACTTAAAGGTGGGTCTAGGACCACTATTTTGCGGTGTTAAAAACTTTTGGGGCTGCACAAAGCTATAATACCCTGACAACATAGTAGTGTAGGCTATAAAAAGTGTGCTTCAATGTATTTTCTAAACATTCTTCCTCAACATCGGCTTATTCTCATAAGTTTCAAAGCATTCTACCACGTCTTTGGGGAAGTTATCGGTCAATTTCACCTCTTACACTTCTTGAGAAGTCATAGTCATTTACAAAGTTGAGAAAAGGAAATTAACAAGAGATGCCTGGCTTTCAAGATTAGTCATTCGGCTTTAATCCACGGGCGTCTCACGGATTGTAACTTTCGATTCAGAATTATAAATGCACTTTAATGTCACATATGTGCTACACCCCTAGTAATCACATTTGAAAATAAATCCTTCTTTACAATACCTAATACTACTCCTAGAATGGATTTTGCAAAAACAAAATACAAATGGCATCCCAAATAACCCGCCAACACTACTGGTAACAACATTTGTCAAAGAACTATGCAATATTTTTAACCAGTGTAGGAAAGTAGTAAAGTCGGACTGGGTCGACTATGTGATACCCTTCACCACTTTGGGTATATTCCTAAAGTCGAAATTATATATGGAAGCTATGCTATATCTATATCTAAACCGATTTCAAGGAAACTTATCAGAGATGAATTTATATTAACTTCAGTACATTGTGTCAATCCGATTAGCTATGGATCTTTAGTGCACCGTTTACTTAAAATCGATTTTCACGAAACTTTGCACACTTCATTCTAGACTCAATTTAGTACGCTATCCCAAAACGAAAGATATATGGGGACTTTGGTGCACTATTAACATATAACCGGACGAAAATATATATGGGAGCTATATCTAAATCTGAACCGATTTCCACGAAACTTTGCACCCATTGTTCTAGACTTAATGTAGTACACTATGCCAAAATTCGTGCAAATTAAAGGATTTGCAGGGACTTTGGTGCACTATTTATATAAAATCGGGCGAAACTAAGGAGCTATATCCAAATCTGAACCGGATTTTCACTAAACTTTGCACACATCATTCTAGACTCAATTCAGTACGCTATGCTAAAATTCGTCAAAGACTTTGGTGCACCATTTACCAAAAATCGGGCGAAAATATATATGGGAGCTATATCTAAATCTGAACCGATTTTCAGGAAACTTAACACACATCATTCCAGGCCTAATTCATTACGCGGTGCCAAATTTCGTGCAAATCGGAAGATATATAGGTACTTTGGCGCAGCATTTACATTAAATAGGACGGAAATATATATATGGGAGCTATATCTAAATCTGAACCGATTTTCCCAATTTCAATAGGGTTCGTCCTTGGGACAAATAAGCGACCTATGCCAAATTTCATCCAAATTGGATCATAAGTGCGACCTGTACTTTGTTCACAAAAATACATGGACGGACGGACAGACGGACATGCGTAAATCGACTCAGAAAGTGATTCTATGCATATTCTTAAAAGGAACCACGTGCCTATTTCGTTTCCTTTTGCCTGTTACAAACATATGCACAAATATCCATATACCCAATAAGTGGGTATAACTCCTTTGCACTTAATATCAAGCCGTTTTTATTAAATTTTAAAGTTTGGCTCTGCGTTCTATATGCACATTTCTACACATGAGTAGAAAAAAACTATTCCCACATATTCGTGAGAATTTATATTTTATGGTGTCAGTTAAATTTAAATAATTTACTATGCACTAATGTTAAACAAATATTTGTTCTATAATTCCCACTTCGACGTCAACTGTGGTTATGCTTAAGAACCATTATTATTATCGTTGTTATATTAAACAATAACATATTACGTATTTCTTTCACCTTATGAGAATCTAAATTTTGGCATCCCTAATAAGTAAATATACCTAAAGCGCAACGCCTAAAAGTATGCATTAAAAAAGAAACCAATGTTGCTGAAGTAATGAAATAAACCAAGGTTTAATCATAAGGTTAACCGAATAAACAAGTAAAAACGATGTTCATGTATGTGGAAGTATGTAGAAATATGGACCTAATTGAGCAAACATACCACTTGGTATGGTGCAGCACAGTGCCCTGTCCACAATTTTATCTCGTGTATTTACATAAAATGGGACGAAAATATATATGGGAGCTATATCTAAATCTGAACCGATTTTAACAAAACTTCACAGACATCAATATGGACTTAACTCAGTACATTGTGCAAAATTTTGTTTGAATCGGACAAATATTGAGATCTTGATGCATCATTTACAAAAAATCCGACGAAACTATATATGAGAGCTATATCTAAATCTGAACCGTTTTCAACAAAACTTCACAGACATCAATCTGGACCTAATTCAGTACGCTGTGCAAAATTTTGTTTGAATCGGACAAATACTGGGTTCGTCCTTGGGCCAAATAAGAGAGCTGTGTCAAATTTTATCTAAATCGGCTCATAAATGCAATATGTAATTTGTTTACAAGAACACAGGGACAGACGGACGGGCAGACAGACGGACATGCATAAATCAACTCAGAAAATGATTCTATGCATTTTCTCAAAAGGAACCATGTGTCTATATCGTTTCCTTTCGCCTGATACAAACATATGCACGGAGACATAATACTCCTGAAGGGTATACAAATTGTTCGTACGGAAATGTGTTATACAATGAGAACCCAAAATACAAAATTACAGTCAATTTGGTTGGAAAACTTGCCCAAATTCACCAAAAAAACCGAAAATTGGGGGTACCGTTATATGGAGGCTACACCAAAACGTGGAACGATCTATCCCATTTTTAATTCCAAACATCCTAGGAGTATTAGCAATGTCTTTGTATAACTTCAGAGCTCTATCTTAAATATTGCGAGCTCTATATCGTGATTTCAACAGACGGGTACATTGTGGGGTCTCCGGTGAACATTTCGATGTATTGCAAACAGAATGACAATAATATACACTCCACTTTATGGTATAAAAATAGGGGAAAAATCTTCACGGATTGGATTTATCGTAGTTCATAGGATAGCTATGTAGGTTCAGAACAACATATTACAATTCGGATTTAATAGTTTTTGAGTCCACCAATCGTAAAAACGCTGCTTTTAAAAGAATGCGTTTAAAGTTTGAGAAGCACTCTTGCCGTTGCCTGATGCCGACACAATAAGTCGGCTATTGAGCTTTTCACTTGAAATTTTAATGAGACACTCTTCAGAGTGGCTCAATATGGGGGCTGCCCTTAACCATGTCCGTCTGTCTATTGAAATCACGATGGTGCACCTATATGGTACAGAACTGCCACTTCTGTATTCGGGCAGAGGAAGCTCCTTTCGTGTCAGCGGGTCGTCATGTTAGCGTGCTTGCCAGTGTGTCACACTGTTTCAACAGAGGCGTTGCAGGTGCTGCTTGGCGCCACGCCGCTTGATCTTGAAGTGAAATGTAGGGCTATCATGTATAAGCTTAAGCGTGGTTTACAGTTGGATGAGGATAATTGGCTCAGGCCTTTTGATCTGGTGGATGGGGAGGGTAGGCGGTACAGAACTTTCCTTCGGGATTGTGTTGTTGATAGGTGGAGGACAAGGTGGACGAACAGTGACAAAGGGAGGGTGACGTACGAATTTATTCGTGACGCAACGTTCGTAGTGGACCGGACAGACTTTCGCTTTGGCTTAAGTACTGGTTTCTTACTGGGGCATGGCTCTCTCAATGCTTTTCTCCATAAAAGAGGCCTGTCCCAGACGGATTTATGTGGGTGCGGGATGACCGAGGTATGCTTCCAGTCCTCGGTCATCTGACGGAACGCTGTTACTATGATGACATTAGAGATTTAGCAAGTATGGGTATATCGAATGGAGGGGCGGGGTGGGATTTCAGTAGGGCACTTGAAGGCGATCGGACCTTTAGTTGTTTAAGTAGTTTTGCTCGTGAAGCATTTAGGAGAAGGACGGTACTTAGTGGAGGTGGTCGTCGTGTATAGCCCCCTTGCAGTTGGGTTTGGTTGGTTGCACCGGGCGGTGGTGGGTAGGTGCACCGGGTGGCGATGCTAGTCTTGGTGCGGTTATCGGCGGTTGTTGGCAGTTGTAGGTGGTGTACGTGCTGCCTACGGTGGGTGGTTCGTGGTTTCCACTTCATGTGCTTCACTCGTCCTTTGGATGTAGTTCAATGTTTGTATTGTGATGTCCGATGCCGCGGTCCTTTGGGCCCTTTGTGCAGTCCGTGAGAACAGCATGTTAATTGTTTGTGATTTGCGTATTTGTCACTGCTTTTGGCCAGGTTTTTCCTTGCCACTTGCGGTTATCCCCGTTGCTTATTTTTGTTTTGGGATACCAGCCCGGACGTGTGTCGAACTGGGAGAAGCACCAGTCTCGAGCCTGAGCGGAGATTTTCCATACCGCGGGTGTCAGGTGCCCCTGGATCTGTCGATCCAGCCTGACAGTTGGTGTGACCCCCTGGGGAGCTTCGCGGGGGTTGTGGTTTCGCCAAGGTGAGAGTGTGCCTTCTGCATGCTCTCCGTTTGGTACAGTACTTCGGTGCTGGTGCGCTGGTGGGCGCTTTTCCGCCTGTGGCTCAGCCACTTTGAGGTAGGGCAATAGGCAGGTACTCACATAAAACTCTTCATGATACTGTTGAAATCACGATAAAGTTCGCAATATTAAATATTTGCACACTACTCCATTTCTACTACTCATAAGGTGATTGGTATTACAAATGGTATATGTCGGTCCACGTTTTGGTATATCCCCCCATATACACAATATTCTGCATTTTAGACTCGTTTTTCAATTGCTTTTGTTGTAATTTTGCGATTTAATTATGGAAAGCCTTCTTACTAAAAATAATTTATTGATCCACTTTTTACGGTAGACCACATAAAACCGTACCTTCTAAATTCCGGTATTTTTTGGGTAGAACCCTTTTATTCCCATTATTTAAAAAATCCAGCCGAATTGACTTTAATTTAATATATTGGATTCTCATTTTGTGTACAATCTTTCTATATTTTGGAGTAGCTCTCTTATAAAGGTTTCGCCCCATTTCCGAATTTTACATTTTTCAACGAAGGTAATTCTAATCATTCCGAGTTCTATTAGCGTGAAAACATCTTTCTAGAAAATAATGATCCTCCAACTTTCGGCATTTGTAAGGTTTTATTCCCTAAGGCGCTGTTATTTCACTTTCCGGAATCATGTTGTTTAAAAAACCTTATTTCCAGAATGTTTTGAATATTTACGTTTAGCTTCCATACAAATCACCCTCTTAATTTTCGGTACTTTTAGGTTCCTGTCCCAGTTTTCCAACCTGAGTGTCTGTAATTTTGTAAGTCATTATCCCAAATGAAAACTTTACTAAACATTTAAAAACAATTTAATTCCCAGGTTTTTAATAAATATTCAACGTTTTTTTAAAAAAATATTCAACGGGATGACTCATAGCTTAGAATGATGGCTCATTGCAATTAGAGTGATGGGATTACAATATATAGTTATATATGTTTTACTAAAAATATATATTATATTTTAACATTTATTTTTCTTATTATGTGCAATGTTTATGCCTCAACACAGTAATATAATTCCGCAGATACTTGGCAAAATCGATCATGGCAGTTGTAAACCCCTACAGAACCAAATAAATAACAAATCTATTAAATATAATAATGATATGCTGAAATGCCTTACCTTATCTACAACATAACCTGGTAAACTACTTTTCAGATCGATACACATAATCCACTCAAATATGCACTCGTTGGGATCTTCCTCCACTTCATGCATAACAAAGGCCGATAGTAAATTATGTCCTCTAATATATTTGGAATTTGTGGGCAACTCATTACGTTCCACACTACATGCAGCAGCAATCCATACACGGCGCCCGAAACTTCGTGGATGCTCTTTTATAGCTCTTAATGTGTTTTCGGATTCATTCCGAATAACATTGTTGGCACAAAATATTCTAAGACGATCCTGTTCCTCGCTATTTAATATCAAACTTTCATTGCTTAGTTTTCCATCTTCTATTAGACAAGACGATCTAAGATTAACGAAGTCTCGTGACTTGATTAAACCACCAACATGCGAGGCAGAAACATGATAGGTAATATCACTTCGATCATTAAAAATCTGCAGGGAAAAAAGATAAATACAAAAACTTATGACTGTTTGGTGCCATCTTACCTTGAGTTTGATAGATTCTAATACGGTAGGGTTCCACTTCGGTATATCGGCAACGTCATAGAGTAGTGCATTCGCCAATGCCTTTGCAGGATATTTTACATGACACTATAAAATTGATTTAAAAAATTGTTCTCCTTAATTGTCTCTTTAAGTATCAATGAAAACGATTATTTTCATTTCGAAAAATTACTCACTCTCAACTTATAAACTTTTCCCAATCGCGAATCTTCCAGGCTACTGACAGTGTCACATTCTTTAGTTTTCTTAATCAATTTCCAATCCTCCGATAACAATAAATCATAAACGTGTCGCACGCAATCTAGACCCAATCGTTGATATTCATCCTTTTCGAGGTGTATAGTTTTGGCTCCCGTAATTGCTGCCACACAACGAAGACATAATTTTGTAAACATTCCGAATTTGTTTTTGCAATCTTCCGCTTTAATCGGTGTTATGTATATAAAAATAAAGTTATAATTTTAACTGAGTAGCACTTATTACTTAATTTTTGTAACAAAGATCCAATTTGTGATTCACCAAACGTGTGTTTATAATTGACATAAATTAAATTTGAATTACAACACGTGAATTCCATTTGTTATATGTATGTAATATTGTATTCAATTGTTAAGCAGTAAGTAAAGGCTTTAGACGAACCAGATCGACATTGTGATACCATATACAACTACCATTTTCGATCCCATGACAATCGAATCTATGTTCAGTCAGGAACCGTCAGCACAGGTGAACAAATTATGACGGCAGCTTGAATCTCAACCTGTCTTTTCATTGCTGGCACTTTTTGATTTTGGGAGTAACATATCCGTATTCTTATGGTACGTGCCGGGATCAAACAAAACCCATACCGTGGTTCGGTTCGGTTTGGATGTAATGGGTGAAGGGAGTGGGTGCACTACACCGAAAGGGATTACGTTGCCTCGTGTAGCTACAGCGCAATCCTACTCCTGATGGTGTATCGTTTCTGCAATTTAATTTCAATGGTCTTCGAGTAAAAATAGACGAGATAGTGGACTTTATCAATCAGAAGAATATCTTGGTTGCGTCGGTGCAGGAAATCAAGCTCAATACAGCGTTGTGAGGAAGGATCGCACAGGTGGGGCCTAGCATTCCTTATGCACCACTCTGTTCAATACAGCTTATCTCGCTTGAACTTAACATTAGTGAGAGCAGTTAAATGTGGTACTGCCGAGGTAGAGATGCTTAACGTGTACATACCCTCCATTAATAGCTGTCAAGTGCGTCACAACACCTCTCCATTATCGTCTCCATAAGCAGACCTCCCGATTTCATCATCTCTGAACGCCGCGCTTTCTTTAACCATAGGAAAGCCAACTGGCAAAGATTCTGAGAGTTAACCAACCAGCACTTCACTGAACTTTCCATTCCTTCTGATGTACGGGTAGCAAACAAAATAAAGGAACGTCCTTACGGCTACAGGCGCCAGATTTGTACCTGCTTATCGAATACCAGAGATAAGACCTAATTTCCCAGCAGAAGCAGTTGGTCTAGCAAATGAGACGGATGAGATCCTTCGACCTAGCCCAGCAAATCCCAGGGTCAAAGAACTTACGTTGGGGGTCAGCGGAGCATAAGCAGAATAAATGGTGGGAGCACCTGACGGCGAAACTGCCTGATATTTTAACAAGCAGTTTTTTGAGCATGTCGAGAGCAATAGGGCGAAGCGAAGAGTAGTATGTCGTATAAGATATCTTCCCGCCGAGGAGACACCACCACAGTTTACAAATGGGTGATGTTGCATGTGTCATTCGTAGCGCAAAGCAGTTAAGTGCGTGACCAAAGACCTTAATTTGTCGAAAGCCACCCATATTCCTCCCATTCCCGAAGCCTGGACAATGGTCAGATTGGTCACGCTACTAAATCCATGCAATGATGTCAGTAAATGTGATTTATATAAGCAGATTTCATTTGTGTCGCCAGTAGTAAAGACTCTTGAGTCATTAATTCACACCTGTATTATCGAACTCAGCACAACATCTGGACGGTCTGGTTTTTTATACGGATCCAACATGGAAGAAGGTACATACGCTGGCATCTACTGTGAAAGACTAGGCTTTGAGCTTACCTACAAGTTGGATAGAAATGGTATTGTTTTCCAAGCTGAAATCTTCACGATTTGGAAGGCAGCAGAATTGATAAAAAGTCTGAATACAGATATCGTTGAACCGGTGAATTTATTTGTGGATAGTCAGATGGCTCTCAAAGCCATCAAATCATCTAACAAGCAATTTGAGGCGTTCTTTGACGAACGAACCAATGAACTTTGACACAACGAACCTATGTGCAATGTCTCAAGATTTATCTAAATTTAAATAGGAAGCACAATTTAAGTTCATTGAATGTATCAATACGG
The DNA here is from genome assembly GCF_032173495.1 of Musca vetustissima. Taxonomy (NCBI): domain Eukaryota; kingdom Metazoa; phylum Arthropoda; class Insecta; order Diptera; family Muscidae; genus Musca; species Musca vetustissima. The sequence continues at coordinate 146,097 of NW_026876559.1, forward strand.
GTTATGTATTATGTATGTACTACCTTCTCTTAAGAATTGCCAAATCTCACAATTGATTAAGCTGGGTCTGAAAGAGTTATATTAGTTTTGATAAATACAACTTTGAAAAGCAAATCCTTCATATGATTCTCCCTCGGTTTTAAAACATTTCAACTTTTGTTTCTAAATCTTCAGAGATGTTTTTTATATCAATCGAATTTTGAACTCCTTCGATGTCCCTTTAATACCACTACACCTTTTAATATATATAAGAGAATTGGATAAATAAATTTTGTAATAAAATATTTTTATTGTTTAGAGCTTATGAAAATTATAATTTACAATTTGCGATTAATTATATGCTAATAAAAGAGAAAACAATAAAAAACGATATAAAAATGAAATATACACATGTGAAATACGAACAAATATTTTTATAAATCCAAAGAAGAAGGAAAAAATGAGAGATACTTAGAGAAATAATGCGAATCAGTTCTTTTTTTTTTAATATATATTTTTTTTCTTTTACTTGTCTTTTACAACAAATAGGCCTTTCGAATGATGTGTTTTTTGGGAGTTGTTTTTTTTTTTTGGGCAATTTACTTAATAGTAGAGCTTAAACCAGCAGCGGGGGTTTTTAGTAAAAAAAAACTATACATGCTTAATTTCTGGGCAATGTGCGGCGTCGACGTCGTTCACGTAATTCTTTAATATATTTACGTAAATATGTTATATAATCTGTCATGAATGTTGTATAGGCCTGAAAAAGAGGAGGAAGAAGAAATGTGTAATTCGATGAAAGTTGTTTATTTGTCCTCAATAGCTTACCGAATCCAACACATAACGTGGTATATAGCCCTTTAAATCAATACACAATATCCATTCGAATATACAAACATCCGGATTGGACTCCACCTCATGCATAGCAAAGCCGGATACAAGATTTTCACCTCTCGTATATTTGGGATATACTGGTATCTTATCATATTCCACACTAATGGCAGCATTAACCCACACCCTACCTCGTGCAGGTGGTTTTACAGGTTCTTTGCTTTTTGTTGCCACCACCACTGCCACCTTTTCCTCATCTTCAATGTGATCTTTAGCATCTTCGAATTCATCATCTAAAGGTGGCGGTTCGGTATTCAATGTTAACTGTAAAACATCTGAAAAATCTTTGGCTCCCAAACTTTTACTCAGCGTATTAAATGCTCTGCCGCTATCGGGCATATTTGTAGCACTACTAGTACGGCAACTACCAACACTGCTGGGCTGGGGTGTTATTGTACCCTCACCATCGGATATTGTGGAGACACTACCTTCACAGGAATTATTGAGCATTTCTTCATCGGATGAGCCAGGGTCTAAACTACTTTCGTCACAGATTTTACCATCGACGACCAGACGCCAGCAGCGTAAATTAACAAAATCACGAGATTTGATCATACCACCACCACTGCCGGCAGAAACATTGTACGTTATATCGGTATAGGAATTTATTTTCTGCAAAATCGGAATGAAGAATGCAATGAATTTAGAAATTAATAGTATCGAAAATAAATTGTATTGATTACAATTGAGCAAATCAATTCAATGAATCAGGCTATCATTGAAATTTACTTTTATATTTTTTTATGTTAAAAATCCCATTTACTTACCCTAACCATTTTAGATTCTAATGTTGTTGGATTCCACAGTGGCATATCTTCAATTTTATAAAACAATTCATGACATAATGCCTTGGCAGGATATTTTAAACGACACTGTAATGGAAATTTTATATATTTTTTTTATTAATCTATTTTCTCAAATATAAAACGAATCGGCATACCGTTAGTTTATAGATTTTTCCCATTTTCTCACGATGTATACTGCTAATGGTATCACCTTTCTTTGTTACCTTTTCAACTTTCCAATCGGAAACATGCAACAGATCATACGTTCGTCGTACACAATCTAAACCCATTTTATGGTAGTCTTCGTCCTGCAAAATAAACAAAAAATAATATAGTAGGGAAAATCTTACATTAAAAATTATTTTAATAAAAATTCTTTCTGTAATAAAAATATTGATCACCTATTGGCCCAAGGACGAACCCTATTGAAATTGGGAAAAATCGACTTCCGACTTTACTTTTTGCCTTACTGGTTTAGAATTGGGATAATTCAAGCAACTTTCCAAATATCAGGAATTACCAACTTTGAAGACGATAATTCAAAGATTTAGGCCTTATAAATCAGCCCTATTGCATCATGCTTGTTGAAAATGAACATGGAAATGCTGTCTGGACCAAGGGCTTTGGATGCCTTGGAGACATGCAGCCCCTGTCGCTGGATGTAAATGACAGGGGCTGCATGTCTCGTTTAAGATTCAACACCGATTTATTCGTTTGATGATTGTGTATTCAAAATGGAAATTCAAACCCAAAATATATTCTAAAACGTAGTCTTTCCACCTGTATCATTCATCTGATTTGGTAACTATTATTATCATTCTTACCTTTTCCTCTTCTTCATCACTATTGTGTGCCGAATCCAAAGGAGAATAAAAATCAACTACACTATCAGCTGGACGACGTTCATTTTGTGTCGATAAAAATGGCGCCATTAAAGGTGAACGATCTGTAGATGATGTCATGGCTGGAAATATTCATAAAAAATAATACATGTATAATTTAAAGATTAGCATAAGAAATTATAAATATAACGTACCCGCAAAATAACGTCTGGCATGACGTTCTTGTGGTATAACACGACAATCCAAAAACCATGCTTCACCCCATGCCAAAACAAATGAGGTTATAATGAGTATCACTTCAAATACTTGTGGGGTGGCTTTGACCCACTAAAAATATAAATAATTACAATTTGGGCTTAAGAATTTATGAAAGTATTTTTTAAGTTGCCACTTACATCAAAAACAAATACTTTGGAAATTAAAAATAAACATGAGCCACTTGTTGATAACTGAAATAAAAAAGAAAATTTTATAATTTATTTTTCTAAATAACTGTTAGGTTTAGTTCCTTACCGCTATAATAAACCAATTATTTACATATAATAGAGCATAGAAAAATATCAAAACTACAAAACGGCATATTGCTGCTGCCACAACATCAAACAGCGAGGCTTCAATGGTATAATGGACAATTTGTTTTTGCAGGGCCACAAAGATATTGTCGCCATTTAGCTAGCAATAAAATACGCAATACAATTAAATATATATTAAAAAAGATTTTGAAAACAAAAACTCACCATAATACATATTAACCACAGCAGTGAGACGAAAAATAAATCAAATGTTACAAATAGGCAGAAAAATCTACGCACCACTGACATGCGACCATCTTGCATATAACCACCAAGGAATTCTTCGGTTATTAAATTAATGGAATGAGTACGGGCTAGAATATAATGTACATTATCAATTAGATTTTATAAAAAAATGAATTGCACTTACAAATATCATAGGGAATATTGCCGCCACCTCTAGACTGCATAGCACGCGCTTGATTAATTAGTAATTCGGCAGCACTGCGTAGATCTTCGGAACTGTTTTGTGACATTATGTTGTGGCTGAAATTTGCCTTCAGCACTTCATGGCTTCTGTATTTGTTATTCTAAAATGTTGATTTTTTTAAATACTGAACTGTAAGAAAAAAAGATATATTGATAAAAAATAAATGGCAAACATGCAATTTTGTGTTTAAAAAAGAAGTAGTATTGGCTTGGGTTTGGTATAAACAGTTATCGAAGATTAACCTTCTTGAACCACAACAATATGAACTATCACTTATCAAGTGAATATAATTTGCTGACCATACGACAGACCGGCTACAGTGGCAACCAATGAAGACCTTTAAGTGGAAATTATCGACAGATCTGACCCAGCGATAGTCACTGGATGATTTTTGAAATTGAAAAATTTGGGGGTTTGTCAGTTTTGCATCGCCTTTAAAAAGGTGTCAATGTTATAAACTGAACAATGGAGTGGATGGTTTTGGCACACTTTGGGAAGGAACTAAACTTTTTGCGTTCTCCTTAAGAATCCTTCCAGAAAAAATACTTACTTTGTCAACCCTTCGTGGACAAAGAACTACTGCTGAAAATCTTAGCCCTTCAGAATTCCAGTCTAACACCTTGTATCGAGGTCGGAGGCATGGTTGCAAGAGTGTAGGTTGTTCCCTCTGGGGTCAATAAAAAGTTAGCCAAGTTTGGAAGAGATGAATAACATTGAACAAAATAATGGTACAAATGTAGAGGTAGGTGTTTTTAACCTAATTATAGAAATGTATTTTTTCTTGGGGGACGTACCCGGTTATTTGACCCGGAAGTTCGGGTACGAGTACCCGGTTCTAATGGAACCAAGTTCGACTTTTAGGGAGTTTTTCAAAAAAAAAAAAAATCGGGTCCATAACCCAGTTTTCTGTTTTTCCAAAAATGGTTTGAGATAACCCCTTTATATCTTCCGGGTTAAAAACCGGGTAGGTTAGGTTAGGGATTTGCAGTCACTGAAGTGGCTGTAGTCACTAAAGTGGCTGCAGCACTCTGAGACCGTTAGGTCCACTGTGATCATCCACGAAAAGAAAAATATATGTGGAGAGTAAAGAAGGGGGGATAGAGAGTGATGAAAAGCTTACAAGGAAGTGTGAGAGGGTTAGTATGAGGTAGTATCTATATATATGAGATAGTATCTATAGAGATGGGACAGAAGATATATTACGGGCCAACGTTGCACTTTCCAAACCACTTTAGGCTATAGATTAGAGCAGGTTCCCTGCTTCACTGGTAAAGGCTCTGATATTGCAATAGCCAGTATTGAATCTTGTCATTACTCTTATTTCAGCTTTGCTCAGGTTCAACAGTGAGCGTGTACTTTAAGTGGAGAGAGTCGGCCAAATAGATCTTAACACATTGCACCTAGGTTCGTTGAGCCAAAGTTCATAGGCTCTTTAGTCGAAGAACGCCTCAAAGTCTCGATAATGATGACATATGGGTGGTTTGCCATCAATTGCCAGATCTGTATATTGAGGTCCTCGTCTAGCTAATTCCTCTGTTATTTTATTACCCATGATGTCACGGTGTCCTGGTACCCAACACAGCCGATAGCTATAAGTTAGTTCTTCCAAAACTGTTCTACACTTGAGGACGGCCTCAGATCTCTGCATCGAGACTTTTTATTAATTCCACTGCCTTCCGAATAGCGAAGATTTTAGCTTGGAAAAAACTACAGTTGCTATCCAGAGTGTAGGTAAGCTCAAGGCCTAGCCTTTCACAGTAGACGCTAGCCCATGTACCTTCGTCCATCTTGGATCCGTCTGTATAGAAAGCCAGACCGTCCAGAGGACGGTTACTCCGGTTCCAGTCGTCCCTACTAGGAATAACGACATCTACATCGTCAAATCTCAAGACTGATGATATATAGTCGCTTAGTTTTAAGCGTTGTTCCAATGTCTTGCCGGTTCGTTCAAAATAAAACCATGCCCAAAGGTACATCTTCTTCAAAGATTTTGTTCTAGCAGCCTTAGGGCACTACGTTCGGCCTGACACTTAATGCTGAGGCCTAGAGGCCTTAAGTTCATCATTGCGTTCAGAGCTGCTTGTGGGGTGCTCCTCGTAACTCCTGTATCTAGTTTGCTGGATGTCGTTCCACCAAACAAGATAACCATGGGAATGGATGGGCCTAACCACGGTGTTATTCAACTTTTCCCAATGGAATTCTTGCTTGCATAGAGTGCAATCAGCCCTCTCTTCGCCCGTTCCTCAGCGTTCCTGTTCCATCGTAATTGACAGTCCAGGACTGTACCAAGGTACTTTGCTTCGGATGCACTTTATCCAGTGTTGGTGGAGACAGACTCCGAGCTTACGTTTCCTAGTGAAGATTACAAGTTCCGTTGCATGAGATGACCTTAAACGAAATTTCCTCCCAAACAATTGTTCCCCCATTTCACATATGATCCTCGTTTATGCAAAAAAAAAAAAGAAAAAACAAAAATGTTTACATAAATGCAACCCTAGCAGCGGTCTGTCTGATCACCCATTTATCCGCATTGATAAACAAATTTTTGGAACTCAGATTATCACTACATTGTAAACATGGAATATTCCTTTTAATGCTTAATTTGTTTCATTTCCGGCGAAGGCGGGGTGTGTTATGCCCGTATGTCTTTATTTCACTTCAAATATGATTTTGCAATGCACTTTTTTTATTGCAGCTGATAATAACAAAAAAACCTCGCCGAAACAAATCAAATGTGTGTCATTGTTGGGAGAAGGTTGCTAGCATTTATTTAGAAGTTTCTTTGTTATCAGATTGTGTGAATGTACAAGCGTCGAAACATAGTTAAAATTGTACAAAAATCTATGCAGGAAGTTCCATCAAATATTCACTTTATTATTTTATGAGGGAATATGTACTTTCAAAACACTTTCCTTCATACCTTCTTTGGTTGCTTTTATTATTATTTACCACACACTACAATTCAATATTTTATTGGTATTTTTTTTATTGTATAAAACTTGAGCTAATCATTTGTTTATTTAGTTTAAATTTACAAAAGAAATGTTCCTCTTTTTGTTTTTGGAAAAGCTAACAATGAAAAAACAAAAGTATTTTCCAATTAGAACTGGGAGTAAAGTAATTACTTCAAGTGCAGAGAGCGAGAAATTCTTTAAACATATGCTTCTTCTTGTTAGTTTGTGCTATGCATAGTGGGATGATGACATGTCATCGTGAATTAAGTAATGCCTACTCAGAAAGATAGACAAATAACGTTCTTTAAATCGCTTAAAATTATTCATGGTAGGCCATAGCATAGTTATTACCATGGTATAACTATTACAAGGTAGGGCACAGCTACCAACTGATTACAATTTTTTCTCAAGGTGGCTTGTTCCATCAAATCAAAATACATACTTTGTGTATGTATGTGTATTGTTTTGAATACAATGTCAAATAAATTCAAAAGAAATTGAAGTATATTCAATTTTAATTAAAATGAAAATGATGTTATTAACGCGTCCGTCTGGAACCAATTACTTTGTTATGGATGAAAAAATGTTTCATATTTCCTACTGGATTTTGGAAACAAATCATAACATTTCATTAACGTTTCTCGTTTTTAGTTATGTGTTGAAAAAACACAACCACTTATATTATATACACAACCATTTATATTATATTTGGCAGAAGAAGCCACTACCTTCATAATTGTTTTTTATTTATTTTATTTTTTTGTTATTCACCTCAATCTGCCCTACCATGTTTTATTATTGCAACTTATAAATTAAAAGATCATTTAAATACAATAGGAAATTCAGGATTTATAGTACGTTTACATTTAACCGGATTTCGTTAATCCAGTGGGTTTTGATTGCCAATTGCTTTACATATATGTCAAATAAATCCTTATAAAGTAGGTTAACCCGGTAAAAAGTGTCAATGTACATGCCGTTTTAGTGCTGTATCATCTTTTATTTCCTAAAACCGGCACAATTTTGCGCCATTTACCATTTATACTATAAATTTAACAAAAAAAAAAAACTGTATGAAGATGTTTAATATTTTTTTGTTTAAATTCAAATTTGTGCATCGATTTCAAAATAACAGGAGCATGATAATTGGTCGTGTAATGCCATGTTCTGACGGTCATTCGAGCAACGTAGTTCGCTCTCAGAATTACGTACATGAATTAACCCGTTCACACAACACTATTCTTAATTCATGTCATCAGAGTTTTCTTTATCAAATTTCTTGTTTCTCCTTTTACAGCGAAATCTCAACTTATTTGTGTGTATTACCTATGAATTTAAATAGAATTTTTTTTTCTTTATTCTGAATATAATAAGAACCCATATCTAAATACTTTTCATTCATGTTTTCCATTTTTTCTGAAAATGTTTTCCATTTTTTCTGAAAATGTTGTTGTTTTTAATACATTTTTATATTTTCTCAATTCAAATGTCACATATAAAAATTTGGAAAATTTTTTGTTTGAGTTTCCCCACATTTGTTTCTTGTTTTGTATGCTAATTAGAACCAAGAAAAAAGAAATGCATATTCCATTATGTAGAAAACAAAATTTACATTCTACTGCATATATAAAATCTATACAATTTATTGCTTTTCATTCATCATTTTCAATTTTTCTGAAAAAGTTTGAAAATTTTATAAATATTTTCATGCTGTCAAAATTAATTTATTTTCGATAAATACTCTCAATTGTTAGGGATGGGACAAATTTCTTAGTTATTCAGAGAGTGATTCGAATTGAACATGGCCTATAAATAAGGTCACCAAGGGAGACCAGCTGATTATCGATACCTCTCAAGTTTGCTGTCAAAATGCATTATTGTGAATTGACTTCCATTATGAAAACGAAAACAAAGTCGAAATTTTTGACATTAGACTTGAGAAAAAAACAGCTGTTTTCCGATTTCGATTGCTATCTTGGTGACCTTATTAATAGGTCTTGGAATTGAACAACGTACAAAAGTCGGTGTTCGCTCAGACAATTTTGTATGGGGAACTAAGTAATTACTTCATAATTAAGGGTCGAACAACGAATGAGAGAGCGAACGACGCTCGTCTGTACATGGCATAAGAGGCGAAATGATTTCAGCATTTGACTTAATTGCGTGAAGACGTAAACAAAAAAAAAAAAGCAGACAGTTTGAAGCATTTTCTACCGAAATGGCCGATAATATTAGCCTCGCAATGTATCTTTTACATTTTACTAGGATAACATATTTTCCTTTATGATATGAAAATATAGTAAAAATTCGTAGAATACTGCAGTACGTGAACATATCAAATGTTTCTACTTGAATTCGACGTGCAATGTTGCCATACATCAGAAATATTACTGCAAATGATCAAAAAAATATGTTTTGGTTTTTGATGCATCGCCGTATTATTGCATCATGATACCATGTATGTAGGTGGAAGATAATTTTGTCTCTTACTTCTACTCAGGAGCATAGCGTAAACGAGCTGTGGTAATAGGTCTACATACCCGGAAACCGTCAAGCCATTTATTTCCTAAAAAGAATCGGAAAGCCAGATTGGCTTTCACAAAGGTTCATATCATATGGAATCCATGGCAGTCTCATTTCAAAATTTCAAATACAACAATGCGATTTTTGTACTTGAGCCCGTCAAATAAATACAATTATAAATCTAAACTACTTGAATGTTGTTGTAAAACGTCAGCAATAAAAATATATAGATATTTTATTTTTTATTCCAACAAAATATTATATTGGAATAATCAGGACTTCTTCTTCCAATCAAAATGATTGTTTTATTGAATTTTAAACCCAATTGAACTTTAGAGGCTGGTAGCATTGGAAGTATCAACTTCCGTAATCAGTTGTCTTAAATGTGCTGCACATTTTAATAACTTATTCTGAAGGAACTATGTCTTTTTCTATAAGTGTAACATGTGATTTTCTGCCATTAAATAAAAATATATTCAGTTCTACATCTCTTCTATAAGAAGAATATAAAAAGTAGCTGGTTGTCTTTTTAATAGGAATATCTTCAGCTTTTCCATTGCCGAGGGGGAAAACCAACAGATTTTCTGAGTAAAAGCGGTACACGCTAATTCTGAACAGGCAAAGTTTTGTTTTTCTTCCTCGCACCCCTCTCGCCTACAAACTCAGAATTTGCCAAATAAAAATTTGCCTGTGGAAAAGCGGACTATCAGTTTATTTTTAAACAAAGTTCATTAATCATAGTGTTCCAATTTGAATTGCTTTAAGGTGAGTTTACACTAGGCAAATATTTGACGAAATGTGTAAAATATTTTTTTTGCCATAATCTGACCACAAAATATTTTCAATCGCAGGCACAAAAACAGCTGATTTTGGGCAAACAAAATTTTGTTTGATTTGCCCACAATGTGAACGCCGACTAGCAAATATTTGCGTTATTTTTAGGCAAACAATTATTTGCCCTTACAATATTTTTGTTAGAGCAAACAAAGGAAAATAACAGCTGATTCATACATTGTTGTCAGCGTTTGGCCGCACTTCAATACAAAAACAGTTGTGCGTTTAATCAAAAAAGTTTTTTCGTGAAGAACAATAAAATTAAAGAAAATAATATAAAATAACAACAAAATGACTCGGAATATGTGGTTTCAATTATAAACCCCCGCCAAAAACCAAAAGTGGCGAAGGATTGGGTAGAGGAAGACATTTTAAAACAGATTGCCTTGGTGGAATCAAGAGTGTTTGTGGAATGCAGGTCATGTTGCTTACCATAATAAGATGCTCCGGCGGGAAATTTGCATTTCGAAGATAAATACACCACTGCAGACCTTAGTGCAAAATGGACCAACCTCCGGATTCAATATAGGGGTTATTCCTGCAGATGCAAAACCATGTCTGAACAAGGCTCAGTGGAACCGCTGAAGTGGAAATTTTTTAATGCGATGAACTTTGTTAGACGGCCGGAAGAAATGCAAACGGAAGAAACAATTTCTAATCTTTATATAGATATCAAAGTAAGTATTTACAATTATGTATTATATATATTCTTACAAATTTAATAATTTCATGTATTTTACCATTCTTCTCGGCATAGCCCATTACTTCAAGATCAAGGCGATCCAATGTATCCAATGTACAATGAGCGACATCCCAGAATGCGGAAATTATGCAGCAGGCTGTTAATACTATAAAGCAACGAAATCAGAACTCCTTGCACCCCCAACACTGTAGGTGTGCGTAATATCCGAAAACGTGCTCACAACATTCCAAATGTATTTTCCAAAACTCTCCTAGCTCTAGATAAACGATAATTAAAAACTCTCTGAATTGCATTCATGTTGCGGATACTATAAGGTTTTAATATATTTGTTGTCATAGCAAATGCATCATCAGCAACAAGAACATATGGAACTGACACTGTTCTTAGCGGACCAGAGTTTCATTAAATGACGTTTTTCGGAAAACTCCACCATCTGACATTCTTTCATTCGATCCGACATCGATATACAAAAACTTATATGAGGCATCTGCTACAGCCATGAGTACTATACTGTGAGTTCTTGAAATATATTTTTTATAGTTTATATAGTTCACACAATGCTTCAAACTTACTTTTATAGTTGTAAAATATGCTTCCAGAGCGAGGTGGTGCCGCCATGACAATATGTTTAGCGTCTACAGACCCAATGCAATTCGGGAAATTCCATTTGTCCATACATTTTTCAGTTACTGCTTTCTTTCTGTTGATGGAGTCTGCTTAAAAATATATTAATATATATTTGTATCAAATCCGAACCAATTGAGTTAAAATTACCTTCAAATACTCCGGCTGTAAAACTTTATAAAGAGCATCACACACATGGTACAATAATACAAGGTAGGGCAGCCTAAGTTGAATAACAAAAAAAGGTGGTGGCTTCTTTTGCCAAATGTTTGTGTTTATTTGACATTTTTCAACACATAACTAAAAATGCGAAAAATGAATGAAAGGTTATGATTTCTTTCAAAAATCTAGTAGGGAATACCATGAAAAATTTGTTTCTTCCATAATAAATTAATTACTTCCAGACTCAAGCGTTAAAACATTCTGTGTAATAGCCTAGACAGACGGTAGCCTTAATTTGCATTAACAACCTTAATTCAAATTAATTTGAGCATTATCTCCTTTTATATGTCAAGTTAAATGCACGAATTTGAACATGGTACAATTATAAAAGGTAACAGCAAATCCCAGCTGATTTGATTCCAAGGTAATACTAGTGTCAATATGAATTTGACAAATTATGTTTTTAAAAATCACCCAACAGGAAAATTGGGAACGCATACAATTTGAAATTGTTCTTTATTAAATTTGCTCTTGTATTCAATTTACTCAATCTGCCTGCTGGGGAAGTTTGAGGAAGCAAATCTTTATTCAAGGAATAACTCGCTATTCCCAGCATTTTCATATGTGTTACACATATATATGGCAATGGCTCAATTATAGGAAAGATGTGGAAGCGATAGAAATATAAATTTGATAGATTTTCATTCATGTTTTTCAATTTTTATTTTGAGGATTCGAAAATATTTCATTTTCAAAATAAAAATAATTTGATGATAATTTGTTTATTTGTTTACATTTTTCTGTCAAATGAGTTGACACTAGTAGAACTTACAAAAACAAATTTCCATGTGGTTGTTGTATCGTTTTTTGTACAACAACACTTGCTGTTACCTTTTAGTATTATACCATGATCATAGTGTTTCCAATTTCAATTGCTTTAAGGTAAGTTTACACTAGGCAAATATTTGACGAAAAGTGTAAAATATTTTTTTGCCATAATCTGACCACAAAATATTTTCAATCGCAGACATAAAAACTGCTGATTTTGGGCAAACAAAATTTTGTTTGATTTGCCCACAATGTGAACGCCGACTAGCAAATATTTGCGTTATTTTTAGGCAAACAATTATTTGCCCTTACAATATTTTTGTTAGAGCAAACAAAGGAAAATAACAGCTAATTCATACATTGTTGTCAGCGTTTGGCCGCACTTCAATACAAAAACAGTTGTGCGTTTAATCAAGAGAGTTTTTTGGTGAAGAGCAATAAAATTAAAGAAAATAGTATAAAATAACAAAAAAATGACTCGGAATATGATGTTTCAATTATAAACCCCCGCCAAAAACCAAAAGTGGCGAAGGATTGGGTAGAAGAAGACATTTAAAAACTGATTGCCTTGGTGGAATCAAAAGAGGGTTTGTGGAATGCAGGTCATGTTGCTTACCATAATAAGATGCTCCGGCGGGAAATTTGCATTTCGAAGATAAATACACCACTGCAGATCTTAGTGCAAAATGGACCAACCTCCGGATTCAATATAGGGGTTATTCCTGCAGATGCAAAACCATGTCTGAACAAGGCTCAGTGGAACCGCTGAAGTGGAAATTTTTTAATGCGATGAACTTTGTTAGACGGCCGGAAGAAATGCAAACGGAAGAAACAATTTCTAATCTTTATATAGATATCAAAGTAAGTATTTACAATTATGTATTATATATATGCTTACAAATTTAATAATTTCATGTAGATGATTGTATTTCACCATTCTTCTCGGCATAGCCCATTACTTCAACATCAAGGCGATCCAATGTATCCAATGTACAATGAGCGACATCCCAGAATGCGGAAATTATGCAGCAGGCTGTTAATACTATAAAGCAACGAAATTAGAACTCCTTGGACCCCCAACACTGTAGGTGTGCGTAATATCCGTAAACGTGCTCACAACATTCCAAATGTATTTTCCAAAACTCTCCTAGCTCTAGATAAACGATAATTAAAAACTCTCTGAATTGCATTCATGTTGCGGATACTATAAGGTTTTAATATATTTGTTGTCATAGCAAATGCATCATCAGCAACAAGAACATATGGAACTGACACTGTTCTTAGCGGACCAGAGTTTCATTAAATGACGTTTTTCGGAAAACTCCACCATCTGACATTCTTTCATTCGATCCGACATCGATATAAAAAACTTATATGAGGCATCTGCTACAGCCATGAGTACTATACTGTGAGTTCTTGAAATATATTTTTTTATAGTTTATATAGTTCACACAATGCTTCAAACTTACTTTTATAGTTGTAAAATATGCTTCCAGAGCGAGGTGGTGCCGCCATGACAATATGTTTAGCGTCTACAGACCCAATGCAATTCGGGAAATTCCATTTGTCCATACATTTTTCAGTTACTGCTTTCATTCTGTTGATGGAGTCTGCTTAAAAATATGTATATTAATATATATTTGTATCAAATCCTAACCAATTGAGTTCAAATTACCTTCAAATACTCCGGCTGTAGAACTTTATAAAGAGCATCACACACATGGTACAATAATACAAGGTAGGGCAGCTTAAGTTTAATAACAAAAAAAAAAAAAACTATGTAGGTGGTGGCTTCTTTTGCCAAATGTTTGTGTTTATTTATCTAGTAGGGAATACCATGAAAAATTTGTTTCTTCCATAATAAATTAATTACTTCCAGACTCAAGCGTTAAAACATTCTGTGTAATAGCCTAGACAGACGGTAGCCTTAATTTGCATTAACAGCCTTAATTCAAATTAATTTGAGCATTATCTCCTTTTATATGTCAAGTTAAATGCACGAATTTGAACATGGTAAAATTATAAAAGGTAACAGCAAATCCCAGCTGATTTGATTCCAACGTAATACTAGTGTCAATATGAATTTGACAAATTATGTTTTTAAAAATCACCCAACAGGAAAATTGGGAACGCATACAATTTGAAATTGTTCTTTATTAAATGTGCTCTTGTATTCAATTTACTCAATCTGCCTGCTGGGAAAGTTTGAGGAAGTAAATCTTTCTTCAAGGAATAACTCGATATTCCCATCATTTTCATATGTGTTACACATATATATGGCAATGGCTCAATTATAGGAAAGATGTGGAAGCGATAGAAATATAAATTTGATACATTTTCATTCATGTTTTTCAATTTTTATTTTGAGAATTCGAAAATATTTCATTTTCAAAATAAAAATAATTTGATGATAATTTGTTTGTTTGTTTACATTTTTCTGTCAAATGAGTTGACACTAGTAGAATTTACAACAACAAATTTCCATGTGGTTGTTGTATCGTTTTTTGTACAACAACACTTGCTGTTACGTTCTATTATTATACCATGGAATTTGAACTGAATTTAGAAATTTCAATATGGCAATGCTGTTGAAAATCAATCAATCATTGTCAAATAGTTTACATTTGGTCTGTTCCCGTACTGCAAGAATCTACTAATTTTTACTACGATACCTTTATGACATCGAACAAAATAGTAAGAACTAGTAGATTCTTGCAGTACGGGAACATACCAATTTTGTGTAAATAAAAATGGAAAACACAACAGAAAAAGTAAGTTTTTTTTAATTTAAGAACGAAATATTAATAATATGAATTTTAAGATGTCAAAGGGGAAGGAACGTAGTGTGTGGTGCGACAGTGATACACATCATTTACTTCAACTTTGGGAAGAACGTGCCAACGACTTGCGGCGTGCAAAACGGAATGGTCACATTTACCAAGATATTGCAGCGCAAATGAACCATAAATTTACTGCGGAAGAGGTGCAGGTCAAGATTCGAAATTTCACGCAAAAATACAGGTAATTTTATTTCTTCTTTTTATCTAAAATTAATATTGCAATTGTAGGGATGAGAAAATGGAAATGGGGCCGTCTGGTGGGAGCCCATCGAAATGGAAATTCTTCGAAGCCGTGCACCGGATAATAGAGAGCAATGCGGCGAATAATGCGGAAGTTTTGGAATCGTTTTTATTTGTAAGAAATAATTAATTATATAATATGCATTTATAAATTTATAAATTTTGTCTTTATTTAGAAATATACGTCTGATTCAAGCAACCATCCCGAAACATCACCATTGTCTCCATCGCCACAGCCATATCTTGATGTCGTGTTTCCCCCAGCAAGCCCATCTTCGTCGTCCTCTGCAAAAAAGAGAAATAATTTAGGCGAAGTTATAAAAATTATGAAAGAGCAAAATGATATGCTGAAATGTGTGGTAGAAGATAGCCAATGTCTGTCAAATCAAATTGTGAGTGCTATCAGAGAACAAAATGAAACCAGCCGAGAATTTATTAATTTAATGAAAAATGTAATAGATAAGATTTAGAATTTACTTTAATTTATTTACTTTAATATATAATAAAATATAATTTTACTTACTGAAACTCAATGCTATTGCATTTCTTATGGTTGATGCTGTCACATCATTTTCACCTCTTATTGTTGTGTGGCTAGGCTGAGGAGGTGCAGTTGAGTCTCCGGCAACATTTTCCATCCACACAAGAGAAACTTCATCGTTCTCGATTTCAAGAAGTTGTGCAAAATACAACATGTTTTTATTATTATGTTGACATTTTTTGTTGATACATGTAAGCCTCTACCTATTCTCCCGAAACATCACCATTGTCTCCATCGCCACAGCCATATCTTGATGTCGTGTTTCCCCAAGCAACCCCATCTTCGACGTCCTCTGCAAAAAAGAGAAATAATTTAGGCGAAGTTATAAAAATTATGAAAGAGCAAAATTATATGCTGAAATGTATGGTAGAAGATAGCCAATGTCTGTCAAATCAAATTGTGAGTGCTATCAGAGAACAAAATGAAACAAGCCGAGAATTTATTAATTTAATGAAAAATTGAATAGATAAGATTTAGAATTTGCTTTAATATATAATAAAATATAATTTTACTTACTGAAACTCAATGCTATTGCATTTCTTATGATTGATGCTGTCACATCATTTTCACCTCTTCTTGTTGTGTGGCTAGGCTGAGGAGGTGCAGTTGAGTCTCCGGCAACATTTTCCATCCACACAAGAGAAACTTCATCGTTCTCCATTTTCAAGAAGTTGTGCAAAATACAACATGTTTTTATTATTATGTTGATATTTTTTGTTGATACTTGTAAGCCTCTACCTATTCTCCTAAATCTAGCTTTCAGTTGCCCAAATGCATTTTAAATCACGCGGCTACATTTGGATAGTCGGTAGTTAAATATTTTTTCTACATCTGGCTGATTTATTGAGTAAGGGAAAGGCTTCATCATATAGCGCGATAAGCGGAAGGTTGAATCGCCAATAAGCAACAAAGGCACATAGATACCGGCATGAATTTATGCAATTAGATAGGTTATTACATATCGCATTGCAAAAATCTACCACAATTTCACCAACGGTGCTGCGTCCCACACCAAATAAACTTGCAATAGTCCTATATTCCGCTGAGGATCCCAATGAAAATAGTGCAATTGCAACTCTCTTTTCAAGTGGTATACATGGCCTCATATTTGTGTCAAACTTTTCCATATTTCGAACTTTTTCGCAGATCTTTCGAAAGGCACTCCTGTTGAGGCGAAAGTTTTCCTTAAATCTGCTATCATCCATCGCAGGCACGTCATGTTCCCAAAAATTGCTATTCCGATCCTATAAAAATACATTTATACATGTGAATGTTAAAGGTCGTTTACATTTAACCGGATTTGGTTAACCCAGTGGGTTTAAATTTTCAATTCCTTTGAATATATGCCAAATAAATCCTCATAAAGTAGGTTAACCCGGTAAAAAGTTCTAATGTAAATGCCGTATTATACTATATGAAATGCACATAAAACTTACCAATTTCCACAATTGCCTGTCTCTTATTTCAGATCCTCCTTCTGCGATTCCAACTTGCAACACTTTATGATTAGTGGTTGATAGTGCATGAATAACTCTCAAATTCTGGATCAACAATTTAAGCTTGCTTTCAAATAAGTATTGATGTTTCACAAGCATCATAGCTGCTAATCTTATTTTTTGTTTTCTATCCATTTGTTTTCTAGTGTCTTCCAAATTATTTTTATTTTTACACAAACAAAAATTTATTCAGCTGTTACATAAATGCAGAAATTGTCGTCTGTCAGGGTGAAATTTAAATTCAAATTAAAATTTGTTTAATACAAATTAACGTTCTCGTCTGTCTACGGTATAAACGTAGCCGACACACTAGAAATAAGCTGCGTGCTATGAAAACATTTCATATTAATTTCGTGTTGGCAATACCATTTGACGGCAACAACATGGCAACACTTGCCACAAAATATTACCATATGTTGTTTGTTTTCGTTTATTATTCGACGTGTTGGTAACTCCGTTCTTTTTGGGTTTTGCGTCGCCTCGTGGTTGTTGTGCGCATTAAATACCCGTCTAATATTTTTAATTTTCCTTTTTGATTTACACGTGTAACCGGAGGAAAATTGCAGCAAAATGAGTTTGTATAATTTTAAGAAAATTATGGTGGTTCCGCCAGCAAAGGTATGTTAAATATATAAACAAAAAATCTAACTTTAGTTTGGGACCCCATTTGGGGTCCATTATCATAACCTATTTGTGTGACAAATAGCAACAAAAATTGTTATTTGGGACACTCCAATAATGTTTACAAATAATGATGAAATTCTATGTTTGTTTCTTTCCAGGACTTTATCGACATTATGTTGTCGAAGACACAACGTAAAACTCCCACAGTTGTGCACAAAGGCTACAAGATATCCCGTATTCGTGCCTTCTACACACGCAAAGTGAAATTCACCCAACAGAATTTCCACGATCGTCTGTCGCAGATTATCCAAGATTTCCCCAAGTTGGATGATGTTCATCCCTTCTATGCGGATTTAATGAATGTTCTGTACGACAAGGACCATTACAAATTGGCTTTGGGTCAATTGAATACAGCACGCCATTTAATTGATAAGTAAGTATGACCATTGATAGCAAAGATAATGAAATGTTCTAATTGCTTTCTCTTTGTAGTGTTGGCAAGGATTATGTCCGCTTATTGAAATATGGTGATTCTTTGTATCGCTGTAAACAATTGAAAAAGGCCGCCTTGGGTCGCATGGCCACCATTATGAAACGTCAAGCTTCCAATTTGACATATTTGGAACAAGTACGTCAGCATTTATCCCGTTTGCCCACCATTGATCCCTATTCGCGTACCATCATCATTTGTGGTTTCCCCAATGTGGGTAAATCATCGTTCATCAATAAGATCACTCGTGCCGATGTTGAGGTGCAGCCATACGCTTTCACCACCAAATCCTTGTATGTTGGTCACACCGATTACAAATATTTGAGATGGCAGGTAAGTTGTCATAATGATAAATATTTATTTTTGTAAGGGATATAACTTAGGGAGAGTAGTCAGAGGGAGAGTAGTCAGGTTGTAAAGGAATGAAATTACCTTGAAAAATCAAGATGTAGCCCTGAATATAAACAAGATATATATTGGAACAAATGTTCTGTAAGGCAACATCTTAGAAAACCAAAGAAAAGAAATTTGTTCCCAAATTTTGTGCACTTCATGTATGGTTGCTTGATATTAAAAACGATATATATCAGCCCATGTTTGGAATATCCCCCGATTTTAAACATTCTGGCTTTTCGTCAAAGAATTGTCAATACAGATACAGTTGCGAAGAATAAAATAGCACCGCAAATAACCTTTTCATTTTGTTTAAAAAAAATTGCTTAAAAATGGAGGAACGTTTTATGGACAGATGAAACTAAGATTGTGCTGTATGGGCTGTATATTTTTGAACATAGCACATAACGGACATTTCCTATTTTAGATATTTTGAAAGAAGTAGCTTTAATTTTGCATTCCGCATTTTCAGAGGATAAAATACTTCTTTGTTAGGTAAACAATTTTGGCGAAGTAATTTTTCTGTAGAATCAGAACCTCTATAAAAAATTAGCTACATTTTCGTTATTTCTAACCAACCAAAGTTATTTAAACTAGTATTTCCCTTTCTCAGATAATATAATAATTTCCAGATATATGTTTTGGCCGATTATAAGGGTTCAGACCGATTTGAAGTATTTTGAAGGACCTATTCTTATTTTCCAAACGAAGCAGTTTTAATTTGACATTTACATATCTGAGAGAATAAAATATCTCCTTGCTTAGGGTCAATTTAAGATCATCATCTAATATAGCTCTCATATATCTATCCCGACAATTCGAAACATAAAGATTCGGGCTTAATTTTCGAACCGAAGTGATTTTAATATGGCTTTTAGTGTTCTCATGCCACAAAATACCTCTTGGCAGAATATTTGCAATTTTTTGATATAGATCCCATGTAAGGTTCAAAACTAAATTTAGGTATTTCAAGGGTCTTAATAGTATGGTTCATTCGAAGTGGATGGAATTTGGTATTTCAGATTCTCAAAGATTAAAAGACTTCTATGAGAAAATATATATTTCTGTATATAGAAAGATAGAAAACATATAGGTCTATGTTTTTAAGGTCCTAGCCGGATTTCCGAAGTAGCTGCCTGGTATTGAGGTTTCTCAAAAGATATATATGTATAATTTTTCAATATGGAACGTAATTTCAAACCAATGGAGGTATTGAAGCCCTTACTGGAAAATATTTAATATAGGGGCTCATCTTGGATTTTTCTGACATTTCTATCACAGGCTGTTCTCGTCCCCCTGATCCATACTTTCCGAGATATTGACCTCTGAAGTTCCGAAATTCATATGGTCATACCTTTGTCATTTATGGACAGATGAAGGTTATGTTGGTATGGAAAACAAAATCGGAAATGAAATCTTAAAAAACTTGCTCCAAACATTCCTTTAAAATTCCATGTTGTTGCAGGGTAGACTCTGATAAACGTTTCTTCTAAGTATTCACTATTTATGCTGCGTAGACCTTTAAAAAATATTGATTTAAAATACACTTTTTTTGCAGGGTAGACCTTGAGAAAATTTTAGTTTAGGAATGCACGATTGTTGTAGGGATAGGCCTTGAGAAAACATTCCATTAAAATCCACGCTTGTTGTGGATATAGTCCTTGCAAAAAATATTTTTTAATTTTAAACAATATTTTTGAAATATCTACGTTTGAGGGCAGACCTTGAAAACATACGTCAAAGTTAACCATGCTTCATGAGACTTCTTGAAAATGTCACGATTGAGGATATTCCCTTAAAAATAATAATATTTATAAGATTACACATCTTATATAGTTCTTGAAAAATATTCTTGTAAACATTCACTCACACTTGTTAGGATAGTCTCACATTTTTCAAACGAATAACTAGTTTATATGAAGTTTTTAGAATAGAATACTCCAATTAGATAAAATATTTTGAAACATCTAATACAATTGGAACCCTTATTAAATTTCAAAAGAAACATATTTATATTCATTTTTTTCTTACAGGTAATTGATACCCCCGGTATTTTGGATCATCCCTTGGAAGAACGTAACGTCATTGAAATGCAGGCCATTACCGCCTTGGCTCATTTACGTTCATGTGTTCTGTACTTTATGGATATTTCCGAACAATGTGGCCATTCGCTGGAAGAACAAATTAAACTGTTCGAAAGTATTAAACCTTTGTTCACCAATAAGCCATTGATTTTGGCTATCAACAAAATCGATATTCTTGGCCTTGAAGATTTACCCGAAGAAAAGCGACAAGTTATTGAAAAATTACAAGAAGATAAAAATGTTCCTGTACTCTTCCTCTCGACCGTTAGTGAAGCTGGTGTTATGGAATTGAAAATGGAAGCTTGTGAACGTTTGCTCTCGTATCGTGTCGATCAAAAAATGCGTACCAAGAAAGTGGATAACATTCTCAATCGTTTACATGTTGCAATGCCTGCACCACGTGACGATAAGGTACGTGCTCCATGCATACCCGAACAGGCTTTGGCCCGTTTGGAAAAGAATGCTGAGCGTAAACGTAAACTGGAGAAGGATATCGAAGAGGAGTTGGGTGATGATTATACATTGGATTTGCAAAAGAATTACACCGAAATTGCCGAAGAGGAACGTTACGATGTTATACCCGAATTCTGGGAAGGACACAACATTGCCGACTACATCGATCCGGATATTTTCGAGAAATTGGAAGAATTGGAACGTGCCGAGGGTATTCGCGAAGAGGGTGGTGTTTACGATATTCCCGATATGACAATGGACGAGACACTGAAAGAAATTCGCGAAATGGCCAAGAAGATTCGTCTCAAGCGTTTCATGTTGCGCGACGAAAAACGTCTGCAGCCACGCAAAAACAAACCCATTATTCCACGTCACAAACAGCCCAAGGTGCGTGATCGTTCGGTTGGCAAATTGGTGGAGACAATGGAAAATTTGGGTGTCGATATGTCTGGTTCGGAGAATGCCAACTTCACCAAATCGGTGGTGGATTTAAGACGTGGCCAAGTTGCCGTTGGCACAAAGAAGGAATTGAAGAAGCCTCTGCTGGATAAGGAATCATCAGCCATTGTCAAGAAGACTGGCCAGCCATTGAAACGTAAGCCAGCACGCGATACCATGGGCATTAAGAATGTGGCCATGAAGAAGAAGGCACAAATTATGGCCAAGAAAGATATTGCCAAGAAGGTTACACGATTGGGTCTTAAGGGTGAAGCTGATCGTTTTATTGGTACCAAAATGCCCAAACATTTATATGCCGGCAAACGGGGTAGTGGTACAGCGGATAGACGTTAAGTTTTTTCATTCTATTTCAATTGTAGTTAAACTTATTTTTACGATCTTAAAATTGGGGGGCAAAATGCGATACAACATCTTTACAACTTGGGCTACACAAATAGGTTTGTTTCCTTGCGAATAAAAGGAACAGCTTTATTTTTTTTAGAATTTTACAAACTCTAATAATAATATGATGTACATTATTATATATTATTAATTATGATGCAGATGATGATAATAATATAAATATGTAATTTAAAAAAGAAAATTGAAAAAAGTTTTTTGATTTTTTTGGAATGGGATTGAATTGGTTTGCAAAATTTATGGGAATGCAATGGTTTTGAATTTCGCATTATGTGACGAAAAATGTGTGAAATATTAATAATTTGTGTCTTCGCGTTTTTTTTAATATAACTTCCTAAGCTATGACTTCGCATTCATTCAAAATGTTATCTTTGGCTTATCTGCCCTTAATTGTCCTGTTAAACCAACTCTTGTGTTAAATGAGATATAGCAGTTTAATTTAGATAAATGATCCTCCCATAATTAGGCACTTTTGAAAACAGTAAATAGCCTGTAAGCATTTCCATAAACCTGGAAATGGAAAAAAGAAAATTATAATACAGTAGTGTTGCGGATCATTTGGGATTTTGTTAAAAAAAATAAAATATTTTATCCAAATTCAATTGACTCCAAATTTGCCTACCTCCTTAAGAGTTATAACGGTTATATCAGCAATTCCCATAAAATTCAAAACAAATGGTTCCATGGTACACAAAAGCATAAAGAGCACACAACGTCTATATTTTGGGGAACCATCATACCAACTATGGGCATACAGGGATGCATTTACAAGGGAGCTCTATAAACATTTCTTATTATTATTAACTATTTAATTGTTTACGAATTTTGTACTTACACACTCCTTTAGTTTTTGTCCCACATAACATGTAATAATCACCTGTTTACTTTCGTATAGCAGCAGTATAAAAGCTTTGACTATGGTAAACATTGAAACATCGTCCAACATTTGATAGGCCACCAAACATAAGGTAAACGATGACGACATCACCGAGAATATTATGGAGAGAGCAAAAATACGATTGATTTCATTGGCTAAGCTGGAAGGAAAAACAAAATACAAGTGAAAAAGAGTTAAGATCGGCCGGGTCGAACATTGGATACCCCCACCATAGTTATACTGACAGGTGCTTGAAATGAACATATAGGGAACATACCAAAAAGTGGACCTATACCGACATTTCTACAAACTGATTTATGTAACCACTTTGGCTATATTCCATATACGACTACCTACCGGGTTAACCTACTCTATGAGGATTTATTTGACATGTATACAATGGAATTGACATTTGAAACCCATCGAGTTAACGAAATTCGTTTTATATTGTGATATATGGTGATACTGGATCCTGACAGTATGTAAGATACCCACAGAACAAAATTTACGATCAAAGAAGGTGGAGCACTTTTAAAGCTTTGAGCGTGTTTCTTGTACTGAGGATTTGGACCAAGATATTGAATTCAAATCGCAATTTATGCCGCTCAATGCTGCACCATATTATAGTTCTATATGCAGAATATGAAATACATATAAAATGGAAATTTCAACAGGACTATGATCCAAAACAAACCAGTCGATTAGCAAAAATATTCTCAAAAGGAACCATGGGTCTATCTCGATTATTTTTGCTTGTTACAAACATATGCACAAAGACATAATACCCTGTACCACAGTGTGGTGAAGTGTACAATTTTTTTTTAAACGCAACTCAAAATCTAAGTCTGAAAATAGTCCGTGAAATAATTTGAAAAAATCCTTGAAACAATCTCTCAAAAAAGCAATGCCTAAAATTAGTCATTAGAAATAAAATACCTAAAAAGAGTCCTTAAAAATGCACGCCTACAAATAGTCCTTAACAAATCCACGCCTATAAATATCCCTTGAAAAATAACTTTAAAAATTTAAGCCTGAGATTATTTGTGTTGTTTTTTTAAATCAGTGCCTTAAGGCAGACCTGGAAAATTATTTTTCATTAAACCATAGTTCTTAACAAAATTCAAACCTTAAAATAGTTCTTAAAAAAATCAAGCCTAAAAATATTCCTTCAAATCAGAATATTTTTAATAAATCTACGCCTGAGAGCAGTCCTTGAAAAAATATTTTTAATAAATCTACGCCTGAGAGCAGTCCTTGAAAAAATATTTTTAATAAATCTACGCCTGAGAGCAGTCCTTGAAAAAATATTTTTAATAAATCTACGCCTGAGAGCAGTCCTTGAAAAAATATTTTTAATAAATCTACGCCTGAGAGCAGTCCTTGAAAAAATATTTTTAATAAATCTACGCCTGAGAGCAGTCCTTGAAAAAATATTTTTAATAAATCTACGCCTGAGAGCAGTCCTTGAAAAAATATTTTTAATAAATCTACGCCTGAGAGCAGTCCTTGAAAAAATATTTTTAATAAATCTACGCCTGAGAGCAGTCCTTGAAAAAATATTTTTAATAAATCTACGCCTGAGAGCAGTCCTTGAAAAAATATTTTTAATAAATCTACGCCTGAGAGCAGTCCTTGAAAAAATATTTTTAATAAATCTACGCTTGAGAGCAGTCCTTGAAAAAATATGTTTAATAAGTCTACGCCTGAGAGCAGTCCTTGAAAAAATATTTTTAATAAATCTACGCCTGAGAGCAGTCCTTGAAAAAATATTTTTAATAAATCTACGCCTGAGAGCAGTCCTTGAAAAAATATTTTTAATAAATCTACGCCTGAGAGCAGTCCTTGAAAAAATATTTTTAATAAATCTACGCCTGAGAGCAGTCCTTGAAAAAATATTTTTAATAAATCTACGCCTGAGAGCAGTCCTTGAAAAAATATTTTTAATAAATCTACGCCTGAGAGCAGTCCTTGAAAAAATATTTTTAATAAATCTACGCTTGAGAGCAGTCCTTGAAAAAATATGTTTAATAAGTCTACGCCTGAGAGCAGTCCTTGAAAAAATATTTTTAATAAATCTACGCCTGAGAGCAGTCCTTGAAAAAATATTTTTAATAAATCTACGCCTGAGAGCAGTCCTTGAAAAAATATTTTTAATAAATCTACGCCTGAGAGCAGTCCTTGAAAAAATATTTTTAATAAATCTACGCCTGAGAGCAGTCCTTGAAAAAATATTTTTAATAAATCTACGCTTGAGAGCAGTCCTTGAAAAAATATGTTTAATAAGTCTACGCCTGAGAGCAGTCCTTGAAAAAATATTTTTAATAAATCTACGCCTGAGAGCAGTCCTTGAAAAAATATTTTTAATAAATCCACGCCTGAGAATAGTCGTTGAAAAAATATTAAAAAAATCACAAATTCACGCTTTGAGAGGCAGTCCTTGAATATGATTTGTTATTAATCCACGCTTGTGGATAGGCCTTGAGGGTAGATATACATTTTTTTACTCATACTCACTCCGTTATCTGCCGATGTTGTCGTATTAAAATATGCAACTTTTTGGTGACCAAATCTTCTCCCTCAGCCGGTTGCAGTTCCAAAATCCGGCGTGACAATAAATCATAGTGCATGCACAATTGTGTTATTAAACTATACAGACAGAGGTCACATCCAGTTATTGTCATTCCCGAAGATATCGCTGAAAATGCTCCAATCATATAATAGACGATATATAGCAGCCACCATTGATTATCCATGGGATCGCCCATCTTCCACAGCGATAATGGTAGAAATAATGTAAACTGTCCCATTGTCCATATGCAACGCAAAGACTGCACCAATGGTAGGGTGACATAGACCGGTCCCACCACACGATAAAACGACCAAATGAACTTTTCAATTCGCGAATAATAACGAAAATATTTCTTTAAATTATATTTTTCTTCCTCGCGATTTTCGGGATATATTTCATCGAGAGTTTTCAAAACCCTGGGCAAAGCTTGACGTCGATAATACATCGAGAGTAGCTTGCCCAATGCCACAAAATTATAATTGATATAAATGATGTTGGTCAAAAAATCTTCATCTTCCGCTTGGGTGGTGAGATTATAAACGATTTGTAGAACGATGCTTAAAATTTGATTTAAGGTAATTGCAATTTGAAGATATTTTGAATATTGTCGTGGTACAATTGTCATATCGATACCAAGAAATTTCAAAATGAAACGCGATACTTGAATGTATTTTTCAATTTTTTTTGAATCCTTTGAGACGTTAACTTGGGCCATGTTGATTATGGTTTGTGCAAATGATTCGAATGTTTTTCTTTTTATGAGAATGCATTGTTTGCCATCATCGTTGCAATGGAAAACTACCGAGCAGTGGACAGAGTGAGAATTTAATGCGGTTTTAAAAATGATGATTTGGTGCTAAAGTATGAAACACCCATATGGCACGTGGAGCGCTACTTCATTATGGAACATTCAACACGTGGAGCTCTATGTGTATTTAACCCATTGTGATTCGCTTTTAGCTCAGATTATAAACTATGTCATCTTCAAACAAAAAGGATGAAAGTGTATCCTCAAGAACACTTACAACCTACTAATAGATAAGAATCTAGACCAGATAATAAATTAAGAGAAACCCCAAAAAATCTGTTCTACACGAATATAAGTCAAGTCCCGATGGTGCGAAATAACAAAAAATTTTTTTTTTCCTTCCTTATATAATATGAGATGACGGGGCCGACCATACGATACCCTACACAACTACCACGGAACTCAAATTTTCTGCGGATGTTTATTCCGAGACTGGGCAATATTTCGTCTTTCCTCTTCCTCACACTGACATATTTTCCGAATATTTCGAGTATTCAGTACAGCTATTGTCCAGATTCCCTTCACCGTGGGTTGTGTTGTGATGTTCGGCTTTCATGTGAGGTCTATAGATCGACTCGAAAATAACACAAAAAATTAAGTTTTCGGTCCACTTCATTCAAAAATTATCTGATCATCACCGAAAATTATAGGCGTTGTCCTTGACCATAACTGGAACCTCATGGAACATTTCAAAGCGATCAGCGCTATAGTTCCGCTCTCCAGATAATGGGTTACTAAATAATATACGAATACGGAGATACCTGTAAATATTTAGGTGTAACTCCCACATCCGAGCAAATACAACAATACAATTGGTCTTAATTTAAAGGTCAACAACTCCTCTTGAATATAATATCCCACTTCTCGGGTATATGTCCTTCAGGGGTAAATATATACGCCATAGAATACAAATTTTGTAATTTTTCACACAAAAGTCAGGGTCCATTTGACCCGCTAAATATTGACCGATCTTTCTCCAAACAAGCATGCTTATTCTTTGGCCCGATCCGCTTCTCCATGCAAAATTTCACGATGTTCGGACCATTGTTGCGGCCTCTGGAGCGACCAGAAACACCGACAAAAATTTAGTATTTGGGGGATGAAATGCCCTAAATATTATTAAAAATTATAGTAATATTATTATTAATTATAATAATATGACGATCGGTATACTTAAAGGTGGGTCTAGGACCAATATTTCGCGGCGTTACAAACTTTTGGGGCTGCACAAAGCTAAAATACCCTGACAACATAGTTGTGTAGGGTATAAAAACAATGTTATATTTTAATATATAGAAAGACATTATTAATCATGAAAAATAACAAAAACAAAAATATTGTTAAGTTATTTTAATTTTGCTTGTGACTTTGTGCCCTTAAAAATGATAGAATATATAATCTAGTATGTTTTGTAACCTTTTCTAGAAATCTTAGATTTGTTTCAGAACCTAAAATGGACTTAGTCCACTTTCAAAATAAACGACTCATATTTTATTTTGTGCAGCCCCAAGAGTTTGTAACGCCGCGAAATATTGACCGATCGTCATATATCGACTAGCTGAGTCGATCTAGGCTTGTGTGTCCGACCATCTCCCTTCTATTATAATTTGTAAACTCGACACAGGCCATAGGGCTCTGGCCATAGAATAAGCATGACTGTTTTGATGAAGATCGGTCAATATTGCGCGTTTCAAATAGACTCAGACTTTTGTGTGAAAAATGTCAAAATTTACATCCTATGGCGAATATATTTACTCTTGAAGGACATGGCCCCGAAAAGATGAAAGTGTATTCAAGAGGAGTTGGTTGACTTTTAAATAGGTACCCATTATATTGATGAATAGCCACGGATGTGAGAGTTATACTTACCTTACAGGGATCTATGCGTTCTCATTTTATTCAGTATTATCACTAGAGGGCGGAAATGTAGCGCTGATGACTGAAACTTTTGCATGAGGTTCCGGCTATAGTTAAGGACGACGACTAAAAATTTCAATTATGGTCAGATGATATTACGAGGATGAAATAGACCGAAAACTTAATTTTTCTGGCCGCTCTAGACGCCACAATTATGAGCCGAACATAACAACAAATTTGAGTGGTGGGTAGGAAAATATTCCTCAGAGGAGCTGTTGACATGTAATTGGTCAAGAGAGTGCCAATATTTTGTGTAGGATATAATATGGTCCGATTATACTGCTCCGATGCCTGGTTATTGTAATGTAACGTGTCGTTCAGCTTGTAATATAATGAGCAAGGCCTTTATAAGGTCGGCTAGTAAGCACAGGTGAGTATAACGTTTGCTGTCAAATCATATTTTGAAACCTATACAAAATTATGTTAGACGTCAAAACGAAAATATTAATATGTTGCCAAAATTCAATTCAATTATAATTTATATCGTCTTTGTGAAGCACATTTGGACTATTTCAATATTTTAAAGAAAATTTTCAAGTGAATTATCTTAATAAAATAATTGACGTTAAACTTAAGTTTTCTCTATGAATTCGCTTACTGGCCGACCTTATATAGGCCTTGATAATGAGAATTCTAAACTCGTTTTCTATACATTACAAATTATTTTAAATTATTACTTAAGGTCAAGTGTAAATATAATTCGTTTATACTTACCTTTATTTGTTCGTATATATTTCTCTTGTAGTACACTTTCAATTTTTGTGGTTAACGACCACAAACGTTGTAAATATTTACCATTTTTAACCCAACAATGTTTGCCAATAACTTAACTGGGCACTTAGGGCACTTAACTGTTAAATTGTGGCAAAACAGTGAAGACACTTGTTTGATTTGTTTGAGGTGGTACATACAAATTCACACAATGGGATATTATATACAAATTAAGGGCATGTAAAAATGTGGAAGCTTCCTCTTCATGCTTTTGTGAATGGCTGTTAAGAATATTACAAGGTCGGATTGTAATATAAAATACTAAATAAAATCCTTATTTGACTCGGCTTTAACAAAAGTTCGGGCTGCTACTAATTATTTTGTGGCATGACTTGTGTTGTTAGCATATCAAAAGGTATTGTACTCCACTTTGCATATCCGATGCCATGAACTAATATTTTTCTGTATGAATTTTCCACAAAGGTAATTGATGTGCTACCTCTAAGTTTAGATGATAAGATTATATCTCAACTAATCTGATAAATAAGTATAATCTTCAAACTGACTGAAAATTTATTTAAAAGCTATATTTTAAAACCAATTTTCCCATATCTCCGCTTCAAATAACGTTTTTACCATTTAATTGCAAATTTTATGTAAAATTGTGTATGATTATGATTGTTCTGAATCCATCTTCTTTTTCCTATTTGGTCCTCAATAACTTATTTATTTATAACATATTGGACCATTCGCTTCAAACCATTTCATGAATATGCCATATTTTTGTATAAGGTGGTCACCAAAAAAGTTAAAAAACTCTTAGGACCGTAGGTCTCTGCAGCTAATTTTTATTATTCCTTAAATAACACCCTTTTCACAACTCAAATAAAAAAATTACAGCGAAACATTTTGAAACTTTTTTTTCTGCTCCACTAATTTGAAAATTTTACAAATTTTTTACAAATTTGATGAACTAAGTACTACAATGTGGACGACTGCATACACCATATAATATCTATATACATACAAACTACAGCGAATCATAGTTTTTAACATCCACAGCAACCAAAATAAACACTTTTATAATAACCGTTAATTTGAATATTCAAATATTTGAGCATCAGAAAACACACATCCATTTTTCGAAAATATGGTAAAAAATCTGTTTATAAATAATTATCAGATTTGAACCTTTGTAGAGACAAAACTACTTGACATATCGATATAATGGAGCGTTTTCTATCAATCCTTAACAAAAAAAATTGTCCTCCGAGGTACTTGGTTTTGACCATTTTTGGCCGCGGTCGTAACACTGTGTGTCTTAAGTCATATAGAATGAAGAATTTTTTGTAAACTATATTTTTTTTTCTATGTCGAAGTTTTTGACATCCAAATACTCTACAAAAAGTCGCTTATAAGATTTCAAATTGGGCCCAGAGACAAGAAAGCTATATTCTTATGTTTTCATCGCCCTTTTCCGATTCTTGCTCAGAAAATGTAAATTCGTAAAAAACGTATTCCAGAAATATTTCAATTTAAATTCATTCCTTGACATAGCTCCCATATACGGTAGAAGTTCCTAGCCGAATTTTCCAACTAGACTAAATTTTTGTAAGTGGGATAAAAATCCTCTGGATAGTCTAAGTGCAGTGTACAGGGTGCAGGGATGGTCCGTGTGACGAATTTTTAGATTTTCGACTGTCAAAAAGGTGTAAACGTCATATACCTGTATAAAATGTAATAAATGTAGTAAACGTCATTTATTTCAATATTATCAGCATATACAGTTATTTTCAGGAATATATATTATTTTTACATATATCTGACTATTCCTTACTAGAACTGATAAAAATTTATAATTTTTTTTTGAGAACAATATTTTAAAATTTTATATGGATTTGAGTAAAGCATGCGTAATTTCTGAATTAATTAATGGAAATAGCTATTTTGTAAAAAACCTACTGGATTGGGGAAATGTATGTCATTTACGTCACTGTTTCTGACAGGCCATCTCTGACAGGGTGAGATAAAACACTGCAAAAAAAGTCAAACGCCATAATTTGTCTAATTTTTATACCCTTCACCACACTGTGGTAAAGGGTATTATGTCTTTGTGCATATGTTTGTAACAGGCAAAAGGAAACGAGATAGACACATGGTTCCTTTTGAGAATATGCATAGAATCACATTCTGAGTCGATTTCGAATTTGGCTCAAGTCACTTATTTGGCCCAAGGACGAACCCTATTGAAATTGGGAAAAATCGGTTTAGATTTATATATAGCTCCCATATATATTTTCGTCCGATTTTATGTAAATGGTGCACCAAAGTCCCTATATATCCTTCGATTTGCACGAAATTTGGCACAGAGTACTGAATTAAGAGCAGAATGGTGTGTGCCAAGTTTCGAGAAAATCGTTTCAGATTTAGATATAGCTCCCATATATAGTTTCGTCCGATTTAAGGTAAATGGTGCACAAAAAGTCCCTACATATCATACGATTTGCATGAAATTTGGCATAGCGTAATAAATTAGGTGCAGAATGATGTATGCCAAGTTTAGAGAAAATCGGTTCAGATTTAGATATAGCTCTCATAATATATTTTCGTCTGATTTAATGTAAATGGTGTACCAAAGTCCCTATATATCTTTCAATTTTCATGAAATTTGGCATAGCGTAATGAATTAGGCCTAGAATGATGAGTGTCAAGTTTCGTGAAAATCGGTCGAGATTTAGATATAGCTCCCATATATGTTTTCGTCCGATTTAATGTAAATGGTGTCGTCCGATTTTACACAAAATTGACACAAATTTTGCACAACGTACTGTAGTTAGAATAACCTAGAAGTTGGATATAAATGCTTCACCAAGGTGGGTCCAATCGTCACAAAATTTTGCACTACGTACTGAAGTTACTATAACATAATGTGTGGCAAGTTTAGTTGAAATCGGTTAAGATTTAAATGAATTTACATAATTTTGTCCCTGGTCCTTCAAAAATTCTGCCCCGTCCGACTTTACTACTTTCCTTACTGGTTATTTTTAAATTTTATTGAATGAAAGCAAAAACTGTCAGAAATATTATCAAATTTTAGAATAAGTTTAGATTTGTTGAGATCGGTTACCTTTGACACGAATTATTGCCTTCAAATCGGCAATGAAACCGTCACACGCTATCCAAATGTTGCCCTGCGGTATTTTGGACCATTCCCGCTTGCTTGAGATGATCGACACTTTGGTATTTTTTAGTCCCAACCTTGCTTTCCAAAATACTCCAGACAAAATAGTCCAATGGATTGGTATCCGAAGATTTTGGTGGCCATTGTGCGCTGGACATGAAGCGAGGAACCTCATTCTGTAACCATTCTTGGATGGCGCGTGCTGAGTGCGAGTCCTGTTGGAATGTTCAAGGTCTGCGGCCAAAATGTTTGCGTGCCCAAGGCTTTAATACACCCTCCAGAATATTTTCGCAATAATATTCGGTACTTATTCTGATGCCACGGTCGATTATTACGACCTGAGAGCGTAATAATCGGCTGTTGTGGCGGCCGAAATTTCAATTTGCAAATGTGGTAAAATGAGCTCGGGGTATCATTTTTCAATATTTGCCGAATGGAGTATTACGATATGTTCAGCTCACGAGCCATTTTTCGGCCACTGCCACGTGGGTTTCGATGAAGTCGCTTCTTTACTTTTTGAATAATATTTTGTCTGATTGAGACAAAATTTTGCACAACGTACTGAATTATGTCCAGATTAATGAATGTGAAGTTTTGTTGGAATCGATTCAGATTTAGATATAGCTCCCATATATAGTTTCGTCCGATTTTATGTAAATGGAGCACCATACTGTCCATATTTGTCCGATCCAGACAAAATTTTGCACAGCGTACTAAATTAGATCCCGATTGATGTATGCGAAGTTTTGTTGAAATCGATTCAGATTAAATATAGCTCCCATTTATAGTTTCGTCCGATTTTATGTAAATGGTGAACCAAACTTCCAAAGATTGTCCGATTGAGACAACATTTTGCACAGCATACTGAATTAAGGGAACCCCTCCTCATTCTCGATTTTTTGATAATTTACAAACAATTGTTGTTGTTGTTTTGTTGTCGTTTTTTATAAGCAAAGAAAGTCCCTATTTTTGATTGCGGGCATGATAACTTCTCACTGTTCGCTTTACATGAAATATAGTAGAGAGTATTGGATTGAAAATTTTGGAACTCGTATATTCAGGTTTAGATATAGCTTCCATATATATTTTTATCCAATTTAATTTAAATGGGGTACCAAATAACTAAAGTTTTTCCGATTGTGATGAATTTCTGCACAACGTATCAAATTAGAGCTATAATAAAGAGTATTGGATTTTGTAAAAAAATATTCACATGCAAATATAACCCCTATATATTAGGTTGCGGAAAAAGAAATCCATAATTTTTAACTCCTGTGCGATGTTACGACTGCTAACATGCCGGTCTACTTCAATCATTTCTCCGATTTTATTGAAATTTGTTATGTGTTATGTGTATGGTTTTTATACCCTTCACCACACTGTGGTACAGGGTATTATGTCTTTGTGCATATGTTTGTAACAGGCAAAAATAATCGAGATAGACCCATGGTTCCTTTTGAGAATATGCATAGAATCACTTTCTGAGTCGATTTATGCATGTCCGTCTGTCCGTCCAAGTATTTTGTTAACAAAGTACAGGTTGCATTTATGATCCGATTTAAATGAAATTTGGCACAGGTCACTTAATTGGCCAAAGGACAAACCCTATTGAAATTTGGCGAAAATCGGTCCACGTTTAAGCATAGCTCCCATATAAGGGTACCCCCAAAATTTCGGTATTTTGAGGTTCTTGAGCGCATTTTTCGACCGAATTCGCTGAAATTTGGTACTTTGAGTTCTAATTGGGTAGCAAATCTCCCTACCAAAAATTATAAATAAAGGTCCATTTTTTCGGATAGCCCCCATATAAAGGTACCCCCAATTTTCGGTATTTTCGGGTTCTTGGGCTCGTTTTATAACTGAATTCTCTGAAATTTTGTACATTGGGTTCTTATTAAGTACCAAATTACTCCACTAAAAATTATAAATATAGGTCCAGTTTTTCTGGTAGTCCCCATATAACGGTACCCCCAAATTTTTGGTATTTTGGGGTTCTGATCGTATTTTTCGACCGAATTGACTGTAATTTAGTACATCGAGTTCGTATTAGGTAGCAAATCTCTCCACTATAAATTATAAATATAGGTAAATTTTTTCGTGTAGACCCCATATAAGGGTACCCCACATTTTCGGTATTTTGGTGTTCTTGAACCAAATTATTTTTATACCCTTCACCATACTGTGGTACAGGGTATTATGTCTTTGTGCATATGTTTGTAACAGGCAAAAGGAAACGAGATAGACGCATGGTTCCTTTTGAGAAAATGCATAGAATCACTTTTTAAGTCGATTAATACATGTCCGTCGGTCCGTCCGTCCATGTATTTTTGTTAACAAAGTACTGGTCGCATTTGTGATCCCATTTGGATAAAATTTTGCACAGTTCACTTATTTGACCCAAGGACGAACCCTATTGAAATTGGGAAAAATCGGTTAAGATTTACATATAGCTCCCATATATATTTTCTTCCGATTTTATGTAAATGGTTCACCAAAGTCCCTATATAATCTTCGATTTGCACGAAATTTGGCATAGGATTCTGAGTTAAGCCTAGAACGACGTGTGTTAAATTTCGTGAAAATCGGTTCAGATTTTGATAAAGCTCCCATATATATTTTCGTCCGATTTTAGGTAAATAGTGCACCAAGGTCCCTATATATCCTACGATTTCCACAAAATTTGGCTCAGCATTCTGAATTAAGCCTAGAACGATGTGTGCCAAGTTTTGTTGTAATCGGTGCAGATTTAGATATAGCTACCATATATATTTTCATCCGATTTTAGGTAAATAGTGCACCAAAGACCCTATATATCCTTTGATTTCGTGAAAATCGGTTTAGATTTAGATAAAGCTCCCATATATATTTTCGTCCGATTTTATGTAAATGGTGCACCAAAGTCCCTATATATCCTTCTATTTGCAAGAAATTTGGATTTATAAGTAAATGAAGAACTCAAAATGTGGCCGAAGATGTGACAAGTTTCGATGAAATCGGTTTAGATTTCTATATTTTGCTTTTAATTTATTTACATAATTTTGTCCCATTGTAAGAAGCAACTCTATATCTGACCAAAATTTAGTATAGGTTGCAGAATGACATGTTTAATTTCATGTTAATGGTCCTTCAAAAATGCGATGTCTGTTAGGATTCCATATATTGAATATATCCAAAGTGGTGAAGGGTATCTTATAGTCTGTCCCGTCCGACTTTACTACTTTCCTTACTGGTTTTTTTTTGGTTCAAATATCTAAGTAGATCGCACATTTAATTTCAACCGATTCTATTTACAACATATTGACATATTAGCAAATCTTGTATGTACCCAAAGTGGTGAAGGGTATCATATAGTCGGCCCCGTCCGACTTTTGAACTTTCCTTACTGGTCTTTATTTGTTTTATTAGCTTCAAAATAAAACTTTATTTTTGATTATACCATAATAGCACTTACCCCATATTCTGTTTATTTATAGTCCAGTGTTACCATAGTCAATTATGAAGATTGTCATAATACCGCATGAAACTAGGCAACCGAGTGCCATAAACAACGCTTATTTATTATTATTTTAAGCAACACATCAATAGCGGCAGTTTCAATAAATTCTTCGAAGAAGTCAACATGTCCAAAGCAACGACAATTAAAGAAGCCCTTAAACGGTGGGAAGAACGTGAACAACAAAATGCCACACAGGCCACCTGTATTGAGTTGCAATTTCAATGGCCACCAATAGAAAAAATGGACAATACCTTAGGTACACTGGTCAATTGTGAGTGAGTATCGGAAGTCCTTTTGGATGAATATAACCTATAAAATAAATCTATCACCTTTTCATTCAGACGCCTCAGTCTTTCCACCAACATGATTGAGAAAATATTCGGTTTAAATGGCATGAAAAATCTTCGTGTCTTGTCGTTATCAAGGAATTATATTAAACAAATATCGGGTTTGGTAAGTTGGAATAATAAATTACGATGTTCATGAGAAATTGTAGTAAAAATCATTTTCCTTGCAGGAAGCTGTCGCTGAGACCCTTGAAGAACTTTGGTTAAGCTATAACCTAATAGAGAAACTCAAAGGCCTCACGGCTCTCAAAAAATTAAAGGTCTTATATATTAGCAATAATTTGATAAAGGATTGGTCTGAATTTAATCGTTTACAAGAATTGGAAACATTGGAAGATTTAGTTGTTGTCGGCAATCCCATTTCGGAGGGCATGGATGAGGCCACCTGGAGGGCTGAGTGCATTAAACGTTTGCCAACAATAAAGAAATTAGACGGGGAACCGGTGGTTTTAAATGAAGAACCGACATTATAAAAAAGCTATATAATTTATTCATAATTGTTTTTTATTTGCTTTGTTGTTTTTTGTTTATTATTTGTCAATAAATTGTGTGTAATGTTGTGTTAACAAATTTTTATGCATGATTAATAATTAGATTGGTTTTGTCAACAAATCAAGTGGAAAATTGAAAAAAATATTTTGAAAACAAATAGGAAATTGTTGTTTGTGGTTAGCTTTTTATTAAAAAAAAACGAATTATTACAAGGTTTGCTATTTATATTTTAATGTCACTATTTTCTGAAGTAGAGGGCAAAATTTAAAGTATTTGCTAAATCGCTTCAAGCTAAGCTTTATATTTCACATATAAAATCGGTTCAGACTTATGTTTAGCTTCCAATTTGGCATATCGTATTAAATTGGAGTCTAGAATATGTCTTTGAAACACCCTATGCCGTTCCGAATATTGCGAAATATTGTAAATAATTCCGATACCTAAATATTATATACTAGTGCCCGCTACTTCGTATGCGGAAAGGGAATACAAAAAAGTTTTTGTAAAATAGGCTGAATCCCAATGTTTTAATATTAAAACATAACATAAAATTGAATGAAAAAAATATGTGATATTTATCTAAATGCGAATCTACCTAGATCTATTCATAAAGTATGCCAATCGACTTCAAACAAATATAAATAGAAAACGAAACTACGTAATTCTATGCTCAATTTTGTACGTTGCTCAAAATTTGATGTCAATCTGACTAACATGAGGAGTTTGATGGCCAATTTACTTGAAATTGGGCGAAAATATATATGGAAGATCTATCCAAATATTAAGCGATTTCAAACAAATCTGTCACAGGTTAGGTTATACTAATTTCAGAACTTTACTATCAGCCTATTGGTTCCTTGGTGCGTCAATTACTTAAAATCAATCTATAATAATAAAAGGGAGCTATATCTGAATCTGGACCGATTTTCACGAAACAAGGCGGACATCACTTTAAGCTCAATTCAGTACGTTATGCCAAATTTCGTGCAAATCGAAAGATATATAGCGACTTTGTTGCACCATTTACCTGAAATCGGACGAAACTATATGTGGGAGCTATAAAGAAATCTGGACCGATTTTCTCGAAACTTGGCAGACATCACTCTAGGCTCAATTTAGTACGTTATGCCAAATTTCGTGCAAATCGAAGGATATATAGGGACTTTGGTGCACCATTTACATGAAATCGGACGCAACTATATATAGGAGCTATATCTAAATCTGGACCGATTTTCTCGAAACTGGGCAGACATAATTCTAGGATCAATCCAGTACGTTTTGCCAAATTTCGTGGACATGCATAAATCGACTTAGAAAGTGATTCTATGCATATTCTCAAAAGGAACCATGGGTCTATCTCGTTTCCTTTTGCCTGTTACAAACATATGCACAAAGACATAATACCCTGTACCACAGTGTGGTGAAGGGTATAAAAAACAACTTTTTATTAACGGGGAATGTATGGCAATAATCTTAGTTCCACCGATGTCTAAATTGTACCAAATTTAGTACTTTTTTACTCATAAGTACGAATTTCCCAATGTAGCTCAATCCTGCATTCAAATAGTGATCGTAAGTCCCATTAAAAACCAAATTGTATCAGATCAGACCATTCTGTACTTTTCGTCCCTACATTCTAAACATATCTCAATATTCTAAACCTGATTTCAAATATCAATAGTAAGTCTATATTTAAGAATTCCAGCTCTGTCTATTC
This sequence comes from Musca vetustissima, assembly GCF_032173495.1. NCBI lineage: Eukaryota > Metazoa > Arthropoda > Insecta > Diptera > Muscidae > Musca > Musca vetustissima. Next base: position 184,358 of record NW_026876559.1, read on the forward strand.
ACCAAATTGTACCAGATTTCGTACCATTCTGTAATTGTCGTACCCATATCCCAAACCTATATCAATCATACACTCCCACAACTTTCACGATTCGAGTTCTACCCGTTAACCAAAGTCTAAATTGTACCAAATTTTGTGCTTTTCTAATCCGTAAGTACCAATTTCCGAAACTATGTCACTCCAATAATAACCTTAAGTCTACATTTAAGGATTCCAGCTATATCCGTTCACCAACATTCAAAATGTACCAAATTTAGTACAATTATTACTTTTCGTAGACGTACAAGTTTCCAAAACGTCTTCAATTCCAATTCAGTAGTACAAAATGAAAAAACTCGGTGTTGCAAACATAAATTTACTGTGAAAAAAATTCATTTGCATTCATTTTGATGTGCACGAAATTTGGACCAGAGTTAAGAATAAGATCGAGAATGATGTCTGCCAAGTTTCGTGAAAATCGGTTCTGATTTAGATATAGCTCCCATATGTATTTTCATCCGATTTAAGGTAAATGGTACACCAAAGTCCCTATATGTCTTTCGATTTGCACGAAATTTGGAACAGCGTAATGAATAAGGTCACGAATGATGTGTGCAAAGTTTCATGAAAATCGGTTCAGATTTAGATATAGCTTCCATATATAGCTTCGCCCTATTTAACGTTAATTGTGTACCAAAGTCCCTATATATCTTTTGATTTGCACGAAATTTGGCCCAGCGTACTAAATTAAGTATAGAATGATGTGTGCAAAGTTTCGTGAAAATCGGTTCAGATTTAGATATAGCTCCCATATATAGCTTCGCCCGATTTTAGGTAAATAGACCACTAAAGTCCCTAGAAATCTTTTGATGTGCACGAAATATGGACCAGAGTTATGAATACGATCGAAAATGATGTCTACCAAGTTTCGTGAAAATCGGTTCTGATTTAGATATAGCTCCTATATGTATTTTCATCCGATTTAGGTAATTGGTGCACTAAAGACCCTATATACCTTTCGATTTGCACGAATTTTGGTATATGGTACTGAATTAAGTCTAGAATGATGTTGCTAAGCTTCGTGAAAAAATCCATAGCTAAGCCGATTGACACAACGTACTGATCTTATATAAATTAGTATCTGGCAAGTTTCCCTGAAATCGGTTCAGATATAGATTTATAACCAAACGCGTCGTCTGTTAGGATACATATGTAAAATATACCCAAAGTGGTGAAGGGTATCATATAGTCGGCCCAGTCCGACTTTACTTCTTTCATTACTGGTTTTCCATCTCTATCCGTTCACTAAAATCTAAATTGTACCAAATTTACTATAATTTATTATACATAATACCGAAATTTCAAAACTACCGACACATCTCAATCATGTACTCCAACTGTAATTTAAATTCAAAATTTCAGGATCTCAGCTCCATTCTCTCGCACAAAAACGATTTGTAAAGTAGTACAAAATATAGTACCATTTAGTACACATGCTTCCGTATCTTAATTCTATACTCCAACAGCAACCATTATTCCAAATTTTAGTTTTCCAGCTCTCTCCGTTCACCCAAATCCAAATTGTACCAAATATTGTGCCGTTTAGTACTTTTCGTACACATAAATACGAATTTCCAACGATGTCGCTATAGCACAATCTTCAACAGTAATCTGAATTCTAAATTTTATGTTTTCAGCTCTATCCGTTCAAGCAAAATCAAGAATCTACTAAATTTTGTACCATTTAGCACTTTTCACCACCAATAAGTACGAATTTCCAAAACTACCTCCATCCTAAACTGCAACAGTAATTTAATTGCCAATTTGAAGACTCTAGCTCTATTTAAATCCAACTTGCACCAAATTTAGTACCATTAAGTACTTTTCGTACACACAAGTACAATTTTTTAAATTTAACTCAATCCTGTACTCCAATAGCAGTCCTAATTTCGATTTTCAGGAGTCCATCTCTATACACTCAACTAAATGAAAAAAGTACTAAATTTAGTACCATTTTGTACTTTTTATACACATAAGTAGGAATTTTTTAAACCATTTCCATACACCAACACCACTTCCCAACCTTTATTCCGTATGAAATTTCAAGATTCTAGCTATACATGTTCAATAAATACACGATTAGAACTAAATTTAGTAATTCGTCACATAGTGGTGGGAATGCAGTATCTCTCTGGCTTTCCTTTTCATTGCAACTCCGATCATATACCTCATCTCGAAAGAGAGATTTATGAAATAAATTTAGTAATGTTTAGTGCTTTTAGTACACTTACAGGTCAAATTTCCAAAAACCCTTTTGTACAGCTTTCTAACGTTCCATCAGTGACCCACATTCCAAATTTCAGAATTCTACCTCTTCGCGTCCGCCTAATACAGAGGGTACCAATTTGGTACATTTCGTACCCTTCTAATTCGAATTTCCAAAAACCCAGCCTTATCTTACGCCTACACACCAACAACAACCCACACTCAAAATTTCTAGCTTCAGCCGTTTCGTCTGGGGGATGATCTGTCAGTCACTCACTCACTTAACACTAAGCTCTTTATACCCTACACAACTATGTTGTCAGGGTATTATAGCTTTGTGCAGCCCCAAAAGTTTGTAACGCCGCGAAATATTGGTCCTAGACCAACCGTTAAGTATACCGATCGTCATATCTAGGTCCTAGACCCGGGAAGTTGATAGTATGTTCAAGAGGAGTGGTTGACGTTTAAATTGATACCAATTATATTGTCGTATGTACTTGGATGCAGGACTTACACATAACTATTTACAGGTGCTTACGTATTCATATATTATTTAGTAACCCATTACCATACTAGAGAGCGGAAATATAGCGCTGATCGCTTTGAAATTTTCCATGAGGTTCAAGTTATGGTCAAGGTCAACGCCTATAATTTTCGGTGATGATCAAATAATAATTTTGGGATGAAGTGGACCGAAAACTTATTTTTTGGTTTTTTTCGAGTCGATCTATAGGTTAAAATTGAAAGCCTATAGATCGAGTCGATCTATAGGCCAAAATTGAAAGCCGAACATCACAACACAACCCACGGTGATTAGAAGGGCTGTACTGAATATTTTTAATATTTCTTGACATCTAGTCGGTCAAGAGGGTGCAAATATCGCGAAATATTGCCCAAGCTCAGAAAGTTATAGTTTCGTGTAAGTTGTGTAGGGTATCATATGGTCGGTCCAGTCCGACTATACTGCTCCGCTCACTGGTTTATATATATATATATATATATAGATTTTTTGCTATTTCGAATTTATTTTGAAACCACTTCAACAGAAAAAAATCAAAAAAAAAAAAAAAAAAAAAAATCCCAAAAAATCCCAAAAAAACTATCAACAGGCGAAAGAATACACATTTTCATCACATTTCAAAGTATCCACTTACAAATGTCCTTAAATGATAACATTATTTGTATGGCAATGAAAGACACCAAGTATGTTTGTCCTTGTGTTTCCTGTCTTGTTTCACATTACAAATATGAGTAGTTTAACAACATCCATTGAAGATGATTTAACGATAAACACACACGCACACACACACAGATATGTATGTGTGTTTGTATGAATAGTTTATTATTTATATACTTATGTATGAATAAATGTATGAAGAACATGTCCTTATTTTAATATTGTATCCCAGTATTTTTGCTTGCAAAATGTATACAAAAGTGTGTAGAATGGAGACAAAATAAATAAATACACAATCATACATACACAAAACACGAACACACACATATAAAACTACGTTTAGGCAAACTTTACTATGTAGCAAGGATATTTGAGACAGGAATAAACAACTGTAGAGAAAATAAATGCCAACAGCAACAACTTGTCAACAGTTTTTCATAGTTTCTTTGGTTTCCCAAAATACACTCGAAGAAAATGCATGGGGAGAAGATTTAATTCAGATTTTTTTTTGTAGATAGGAGACCATCGGATTTAGTAAAGATGGAATATTTGTTATGGTTTTTTATACTCTCCACCATACCCGTAAGGTGAAATGTATATTAAATTTTTTAATCCTTCTGCAACACCTTGAAATAGTCATCGGAGACCCCATAAAGTATATTTATTCTTAATCAGAATATATTCGTATTGGATATATCGGTCCACGTTTTGGTGCAGTCCCTATATAACGGTACCGCATAATATTCGGTATTATTGGGGATTTCGAAAACGTTCGTTTTTGGGTTATCATTCTATAGCTCATATCCGTAGCAAAAAAGGATTAATTTTTATTCAAGTTTCATGGTAGCTCGCACACATTGGTACCCCCCAATATTCTCTTTTTAGGGGTTTTTGAACACGTGTTTGATCCGAATTGGCTGTAATTTGATATTTGGGGTTCTCATTGCATAGCACATCATCGTACTAAAAATTATTAATATTGTTTCATGGTAGCCCCCATTTTACGGTACCTCAACATATCCGGTATTTTGGAGATTGTGGACCCGAGTTGCGGTTATCATTTTATATCACATCTTTATACTAATCGGTCGAAAATACATATGGGATCTATATCCAAATCTGAACCGATTTTCAAGAACTTTCACACACATTATTCTAGACGCAATTCAGTATGCTATGACAAATTTCGTGCAAATCAGAAGATATATATGGACTTTGGCATACCATTTACCTAAAATCGGGCGAACTATATATAAATATATGGGAGCTATATCTAAATCTGAATCGATTTTCACGAAACTTAGTACACGCCATTCTAGACTTAATTCAGTACGCTATGCCAAATTTCGTGCTGCACCATATACCTTAAATCGGACGCAAATATATATGGGAGCTATATCTAAATCTGAACATATTTTCACGAAACTTAGCACACATCATTCTGGACCTAATTCAGTACCCTAAGCCAAATTTCGTGCAAATCGAAACATATATAGGGATTTTGGTGCCCCGTTTACCTTAAATCGGACGAAAATATATATGGGAGCTATATCTAAATCTGAACCGATTTTCACGAAACTTAGCACGCATCATTGTGGACATAATTCAGTACGCTATGCCAAATTTTGTGAAAATCAAAAGATATATAGGTATTTTGGTGCCCCGTTTACCTTAAATCGGACGAAAATATATATGGGAGCTATATCTAAATCTGAACCCATTTTAACGAAAATTAGCAAACATCATTCTGGACCTAATTCAGTACGCTATACCAAATTTCGCGCAAATCGAAAGATATATAGGTACTTTGGTGCCCCGTTTACCTTAAATCGGACAAAAATATATATGGGAGCTATATCTATATCTGAACCGATTTTCACGAAAGTTAGCACACATCATTCTGGACCTAATTCAGTACGTTATGCCAAATTTCGTGCAAATAGAGAGATATATAGGTACACTGGTGTCACGTTTACCTTAAATCGGACGAAAATATATATAGGAGCTATATCTAAATCTGAACCGATTTTCACGAAACTTCGTACACATCATTCTGGACCTAATTCAGTACGTTATGCCAAATTTCGTGCAAATAGAAAGATATATAGGTACACTGGTGTCACGTTTACCTTAAATCGGACGAAAATATATATAGGAGCTATATCTAAATCTGAACCGATTTTCACGAAACTTCGCACACATCATTTTGGACCTAATTCACTACGCTATGCCGAATTTCGTGCAAATCGATATATAGGTACTTTGGTGCCTATATCGGGCGAAAATATATATGGGAGCTATATCTAAATCTGAACCGATTTTCACCAATTTCAATAGGGTTCGTCCTTGGGCCAAATAAGTGACTTGTGCCAAATTTCATTCAAATAGGATCATAAATGCGACCTGTACTTTGTTTACAATTTAACATCTACATACGGACGGACGGACGGACATGCATAAATCGACTCAGAAAGTGATTCTATGCATATTCTCAAAAGGAACCATGTGTCTATCTCGTTTCCTTTTGCCTGTTACAAACATATGCACAAAGACATAATACCCTGTACCATAGTGTGGTGAAGGGTATAATTATTAATATTGAACCCAGTTTGAGTCTACCTCCATATAACGGTATCCCCATATCTCTTTACTGCAAATGATTTTACTACCCAAAATGATCAATACTGATCCCCGTTTTGTATAGCCCCATAAAACGCTAGCCCCCTAATAGGTAATCATATTTTTATCACGTCCTTTTCGATATATTTTCGGTATTATTCTCCTAGGAGCCTCCATTATTTTACATATTTTGAATGTCATTCTCATGTTGGTAGGGTATAAACAGTTCGGCCGCACCGAACATCGTTTTAAGTTATTTATTATTAGAATACCATATTTTGGACTTCTGTAGATGAAATATATTATATGGATCTTCTATAGGGTCTATGTTGGGTCTCCTATAAAAAGAAACCCCTTATAGGTTATTATATAGATATAACACCTCCCTTAGGTCTCCTAGAAAGAATGGCCCTTCTTCTAAAGCTGGTGTCCATTTTTAGTCTTTCAAAGAGGGAAAACAATTCCTAAGCTCACCAAAGGGGGGAAATCTTTTACGAAACGAAGGCCTCCATCAAAATGAGAAGACCTTATTATTAAGTTATTTCAAAGAGAGTACACATTCGTCAGGTCTTCCAAAAGTAATACCTTATTTATGTCTTCTAAAGGGAGAAAATTATCCTTAACCATCACCGGTTTATCTATAGAAAGAATACATTATTTAAATCTCCTAAAAAGAATGGATTTTCTTCTATAGAAATAATACTTTTTCAGGTCTTTAAAAAGTGATCGACTTTTTTGGACCAACAATGGGAAAATCTTCTGAAAGTTTTTCTAAGAAAATAAAACCTTCGCCTAATATGAACGATTTTTATTCAGGTCTTCCAAGGTGAACGATTGTTTTATGACCCTTCAATATTAGTAAACATTCTTTTCTAAAGAGACATATAATATATTTAAAATTTTTTATAGACAGGCCTCTCTTCAGACCTAGTAATCTTCTACAGTCAAAATAGCTCTCAGGGTATTTTTATGGAGAACATACCTTTAGCATATTGCAAAATATTCATGTGATCTCCCATAGACAGAATAGCTCTTAGGGGTTTTCTAGACGGCTTCTTTGAAGACATTAGTCTTCCATTTACATAATAGGGTTCTATTAACGTAATAGGACCGATTACTCTATTGATCCTATTGGTCTTCCATCAACATAATAGGACATATTACTCTATACGGAAACGAAGACCTCCTATCGGTATAATTGGTATTCTATGTTTAGTAGACCTTGAAAGACTTTCTAGGCCAACAAATGCAGAATGTTTTCTAAAAGACAAGAAGATCTTTGTCAAAAAGTCAAGGACTTATTCAGGTCTTTCTATCAGCAATGCCTTATTTAAGTCTTCTAAAGAGAGATATAACCTATTAAAAGCCTCAAAGAACTCCAAGAGATTTTCTATAGAGACCATATTGAAGACATTCGAGTGATTTTACATTGGGTTCTTATTGGGTACTAAATGTCTCCACAAAAAATTATAAATATAGGTCCAATTTTTCTGGTAGCCCCCATATAACGGTACCTCATAATTTTCAGCATTTTGGGGGTTTTGATCTTATTTTCCCGCCGAATTATCTGTAATTTAATATTTTGAGTTCTTAATAGGTACCAAATTTCTCCACAAAAAATTATGAATATAAGTCCATTTTTTCGGATAGCCCCCATATAAGGGTACCCCTAATTTTCGGTTTTTTGGGGTTCTTGAGGGCGTTTTTCAACCGAATTTGCTGCAATTTGGTATTTTGTAGTCGTATAAGGTAACAAATCTCTCTACCAAAAATTATTAATATTCGCCGCCTTTTTTGGGGTAGTCTCCATATAACCCCCTTTTTATACCCTTCACCACACATTGGTACAGGGTATTATGTCTTTGTGTATATGTTTGTAACAGGCAAAAGGAATCGAGATAGACACATGGTTCCTTTTGTGAATATGCTTAGTATCACTTTCTAAGTCGATTTATGCATGTCCGTCCATCCGTCCGTCTGTTGGCGTTAAATTTTAAATCCGATTTGTATGAAATTTGGCACAGCTCACTTATTTGGCCCAAGGACGAACCCTTTTGAAAAATCGGTTCAGATTTAGATATAGCTCCCATATATATTTTCGTCCGAATTAAGGTAAATGGTGTACCAAAGTCCCTATATATCTTTCGATTTGCACGAAATTTGGTGTAGCCTACTGAATTAGGTCTAGAATGATGTATGCTAAGTTTTGTGAAAATAGGTTCAGATCTAGATATAGCTCCCATATATAGTTGCGGCATATTTTAGGTAAATGGTGCACCAAAGTCCCTGAAAATTATTTGATTTGCACGAATTTTGGCATAGCGTATTGAATTAGGTCTATAATGACTTGTGCCAAGTTTCGTGAAAATCGGTTCAGATTTAAATATAGCTCCCATATATAGTATCGCCCGAGTTTAAGTAAATGGTATACCAAAGTCTCTATATATCTTTCGATTTGCACGAAATTTGGTATAGCCTACTGAATTAGGTCTAGAATTATGTGTGCTAAGTTTCGTGAAAATCGGTTCAGATTTAGATATAGTTTCCATATATAGTTTCGCTCGATTTTAGGTAAATGGTGCACCAAAATCCCTGAGGCCGATTGACACAACGTATTGAAGTTAATATAAATTAATCTTTGGCAGGCTGGCTTGAAATCGGTTCAGATATAGATATAACTTAGCCTCCAAATATAATTTCGACTTATTTATTTTGATTGTACACCAAATTATCAATGGGTGTCTGATTGAGATTAAATTTTAAACAGTACAGCGACGTCTTTTCGGATACATATGTAGAATATACGCAAAGTTGTGAAGGGTATCATATAGTCGGCCCAGGCCGACTTTACCACTTTCCTTACTGGTTCATATTAAAATTGTAATCTGATTTGTTCCGCGTTTTGAGTTTGGTTCCAAGACTCTGTTGTAATCATTTCACCTGTGGAGGATAGCGAGATAAAAAATTAGAACAAAATGTTCGATAATGAACTACAGCCGCATTTAGACCTAGCCCCTGTGTGGAGTGACCGATATTCCTCATCTTCGAATTTGAACTTAGTTTGGAAGAAATAATAAAACGCGCAAAGTTTGGATGAAATTTTAATTTTCTGAAATGGATTTGATCCAAAGAAACATGGGGTCTGGAACCAATATTTCGATGAGGCACATTTCGACCGTGTTAAAGTGTCCACCCTCACCCTAAAGTCCGCAACCTCAATAGCCATAAAGCAATAATTATCCATTAAAAATTTCTGAAATTTGTATTATGGTTTACATAATCTGTTTTTAGAAATGTCGGTATAGGTCCACTTTTTGGTATGTTCCTTATGTTTTCATTTCTAGTACCTATCAGTATATCTATGGTGGAGGGTATCCAAAGTTCGGTCCGGTCGAACTTAACGCTTTTTCACTTGTTGTCACTAAACCCTATATCTATTTCAATAAATTCAGTATGCATTCCTTATTATGTAGAACTGTCGGATTCGTCCGAATTATTTACTAAAAACCTACATAGTTATGCCAAATACATCAAGGAAATAAATGTCGGGAAAAAAAGAACCGGTTTTCTAAATTTTTGAACCGGATTTTCAGACAATAAAACCGGTTTCATTGCCATATATGTCTGTCATTAAAGTGCTAAATTTATTGAACCGGACTATTATATTTTTTATTATCTGAATATACGGTTCAAAAATTTTGAAAATCTATTATTTTTTCCTCGATATTTATTCCAATGGGAATTTTCTACACTTATAATTTTTTGTTTATATCGCGTTTTTTGTGATAGGCTAAGAAGTTTCCGAACTGCTCTCGTAGTCTACCATAAACCGAAGACCTCCTTTTAACAGTTTATTAATAGAAGAAATCCAATCGGTAGAAATTTGGAATAGTAGACCTGCTATTAGTATTCCTCAAAACAGAAGACCTCCAATCCGTATTCTATGGTTATTAGACCTGATATCAGTTTCTGATGAAGAGAAGGGCATTATATGTTCCAAATATGGTTGAATAAGCATGCATTTGGTTGAAGCACGTGCCTAAAATACCGAAATTTGTGATGAAGCGTTATATATGGGAAATTTTCTTAAAAGAGAACCAATATTTATCATTAGTAGGAAGATTTGACGCCCCATATGGAGCCTTAAAAATTTAATTAGAGTCAATTCGGTTGAGAAACATGACCAAAATCTATACTAATAAAAGAGTAAAGTGATTGACTGACTGACTGATTTAACGATTCATCAACGCCCAGACGAAACGGCTGAAGCCAGAATCTTGAAATTTTGGGTGAGGGTCACTCTTGGTTCAAATGTGACAGATAAGGCTGGGTTTTTGGAAATTCGTACTATAACAGTACGAAAAGTACTAAAAGGTACTAATCTATACTAATAAAAGGGTAAAGTGATTGACTGACTGAGTGATTTAACGATTCATCAACGCCCAGACGAAACGGCTGAAGCTAGAATCTTGAAAGTATGGGTGAGGTCACCCTTGGTCCAAAGGTGACAGATAAGTATTAAAAAGTACTAAATGTGATACCATTTGTATTTGGCGAACCGGTAGAGCTAGAACTCTGAAATTTGGACTGGTGGTCGCTGATGGAGTATAGTATAGGTGTAGCAACGGGTTTTTGGAAATTCGAACTATAAGTATCAGAAAAGTACAAAAATGTACTAAATTTGGTAGAATTCGGTAGCATGTGAACGGATAGCGTTAAAAACTTGAAATTTGGAGCGCGAATTAAGGTTGAGATGTAGGGTCCATTTGAGGAGATGGTTTTGAATGCGCTTACTCATGTGTACGAAAAGTACTATATGGTACTATATTTGGTACAAATTTAATCTATACTAATAAAAGAGTAAAGTGATTGACTGACAGACTGATTTAACGATTTATCAACTCCCAGACTAAACGGCTGAAGCTAGAATCTTGAAATTTTGGGTGAGTGTCACTCTTGGTCAAAAGGATACAGATAAGGCTGGGTTTTTGAAAATTCGTACTAGAACCGTATGAAAAGTACTAAATAATACTAAATATGGTATCATTTGTATTTGGCGAACCAGTAGAGCTAGAAATCTGAAATTTGGATTGAGGGTCACTGATGGAGTGTAGAATAGATGTTGCAAAGGACTTTTTGGAAATTCGAACTAAAAGTATCGGAAAAGTACTGAAATGTACTAAATTTGGTCCAATTTAGTAGCATGTTAATGGATTGAGCTAAAAACTTGAAATTTGGAATGCAAATTAAGGTTGAGAATTAGGGTCGATATGAGGAGAGTTTGGAAAGCGTGTATTCATGTGTACAAAAAGTACTTTATGGCACTATATTTGGTACAAATTTGATGTAGAGGTACAAATCGAGCTGGAATCCTGGAATTTGAAATTAAAATTACCGTCGGAGTGTACGATTGGGATATGAACGTAGTTTTGAAAATTTGTTATTTATGTGTACGAAAAATACTAAATCGTTCTATAATCGGTACAGTTTGGATTTGGGTGAACCGATAGAGAGGGAACAATGAAATTTGGAGTCAGGATCACTGTAGGAGTGTGGGATTGGGGTCAGACTTCAGTTTACGAAAATAATACATATGGGTACTAAATGGTACTAAATTTGGTACAATTTGAATTTTAGGTGAACCAATAGAGCTAGAATCATGAAATTTGGAGCCAGAATCAATGTTGAGGTGTAAGATTGAGATATGTAGGAAGTTTCAGAAATTTGTACTAATGTGTACTAAATTTGGTACAATTTAAATTGTGAGTGAACCGATAGAGTTGGAATCCTGAAACATGGATTTGGGATCACTGAGGGAGTGTAGGGTTGGGGTATGTAGGAAGTTTTAGAAATTTGTACTAAGTGTACTAAATTTGGTACAATTTAAATTGTGGGTGAAGTGATAGAGTTGGAATCCTGAAATTTTGATTTAGGATCACTGTGGAGGTGCAGGATCACTGAGGGTATGTAGGAGGGTTTGGAAATTGGTACTACTATGCACTAAATTTAGTACGATTTGATTTTTTGGGTGAACCGAAAGAGTTGGAATCTTGAAATTTTATTTATGAACACTGTGCAGGTGTAGGATTGGGGTATGTAGGAAGATTTGGAAATTGGTACTACTATGTACTAAATTTGGTACAATTTGAATTGTGGGTGAACCGATAGAGTTGGAATCCTAAAACTTGAATTTAGTATCATTGTGGGAGTATAGGATTGGGGTATGTAGGAAGTTTTAGAAATTGGTACTACTGTGTACTAAATTTGGTACAATTTGAATTGTGGGTAAACCGATAGAGTTAGAATCCTCAAATTTGGATTGTGGGTCAACCGATAAAGTTGGAATCCTGAAACTTCGATTTAGGATCACTGTGGGGGTGTAGGATTGGGGTATGTAGGAAGTTTTGGATATTGGTACAACTATGTACTAAATTTGGTAGAATTTGAATTATGGGTGAGCCAATAGTGGGTGGGTGAATTTTGGCACTGCTGTGTACAAATTTTTGGTATAATTTGAATTGTGGGTGGACCGATAGAATTGGAATCCTGAAACTTATATTTTGAATCACTGTGGTGGTGTAGGTTTGGGGTAAGTAAGAGGTTTTTGGAAATTCGTACTACTGTGTACTAAATTTTGTACAATTTGAATTTTGGGTGAACCTATGGAGTTGGAATCCTAAAACTTGGATTTGGATCACTGAGGGGGGGTAGGGTTGGGGTATGTAGGAAATTTTAGAAATTTGTACTAAGTGTACTAAATTTGGTACAATTTAAATTGTGGGTGAAGCGATAGAGTTGGAATCCTGAAACTTATATTTTTAATCACTGTGGTGGTGTAGGTTTGGGGTAAGTAAGAGGTTTTTGGAAATACATACTACTGTGTATTAAATTTTGTACAATTTGAATTGTGGGTGAACCTATGGAGTTGGAATTCTGAAACTTGGATTTAAAATCACTGTCGGGGTGTAGGTTTGGGTTAAGTAGGAAGTTTTGGAAATTATACTACTAAATGCGGTACAATTTAAATCGTGGGTGAATTAATAGAGTTGGAATCCTCAAATTTGAATTTGGAATCATTGGTTGAGGAGGGTACTTATAGATGCTAAATGGAAAATTTGTTAAAATTTGGATTTAGGTGAACCTTTAGAACTCGAATCATGAAATTTGGTACTAAATGGTACTCAAATTTAATTTATGGTCGATATTAATTTGTGGATTGTTTTTTTCAGACATAAGCAGTATTATCTAAAAAGTATATGTTAATACATTATTAAATATTTCCTACATTCGCTAACGAAGTTGCGGGCATAAGCTAGTACCTAATAATGGAGGTTACCATTATATGAGGGCTACCAGGAAACATGGTCCAATGTTAATAAATTTTGCTAGGAGCATTTTCTACCCAATGAGAATTCAAAATATTAAACATAACAGTACGATTACATTACACCGGATTAAGTTAACATAGTGGGTTTTGATTGTCATAAACCTGCAAAAAGTTCTAAGGTACATGTCGTTTAAGTCAATATTTTCGATAGGAACATTTGAAAGCCAAAGTGAACCCATAATTGAAAACGAGTCTAAAACCCACACAATACCGAATAATGGGGGGTAACGTTATATGGGGACTACCCTAAAAAGTGGACCAATATTGATCCTTTTTGGTAGGACAATTTAACACAAAATGAGAACCAAACTTAGAAAATTACAGTCAATTCGTTTGAAAAAGAAGATAATTTTCTTCAGGTCAGCTCTAGAAAAAAAATTTGTTCTTATCTTCTGGGTAGTCTATTAAATTGTATGAGTGTATATTGGCTTCGGGGATCACTTTGTAACAAAACAAATGGATGGGGGAGGATCCCGGTTGAATTTGAAAAAAAAACTGGGCCGTATGTTTCTACGAAGATATGATGAGTTTACTATGCCATAGTGGTGTTGGCAAGGCAAAGACAAATTCAAAATAAAAGAAAGGGGGAACGTGAGGACTAACTTTTGTATGGCCGAGAGGAATGGCAGGAAGGAAGGAAGGATGTCTGAATGGATGGAAAAGACAAACTTTATACAATTTCGTTTATTTTACATGTTGAGCAGAAGAT
>NW_026876560.1:0-19966 GCF_032173495.1 Musca vetustissima
TCTAATTTTTATAAACGGATGGTGACTGGAAATGAGAAATGGATCACATACGATAACCCTATGCAAAAACGATCGTGGTCAAAGAGCGGTGAAGCAACTCAAACGGTGACCAAACCAGGACTAACGACCAGGAAGGTTCGGCTATGCATTTGGTGGGACTGGAAGGGGATTATTTATTATGAGTTGCTTTCATATGGCCAAACGCTACATTCTGATCTCTACTGCCAACAACTGTACCGTTTGAAGATAGCAATTGACCAGAATTGGCCAACAGGGGAGGTGTCGTGTTTCACCAGGACAACGCTAAGCCATCTTATGAGTAATACAAATGTATGTGCAAATATAAAATTTATATCTTAAATCGTGGAGGGAGCCACAAAACTCACTCATAAACATAAAATTCAGTTCTGTAATGTTACCCTATGTGTGCTCTGATAAATACCAAGATGTTACAAAAATATATACAAATCACCTTATTATGGAGGGTATAAAAAAAAAAATGCCGAAAATTATACATCAACAATATTGTTAGGCAAGACAACGTTTGCCGGGCCCGCTAGTATATATATATATATTCGTCCGATTTTATATCAATCGTACTCAAAGACACAGAATTTTGCAAACCTACTAACTAAAGTACAGATTGTCATGTGAGAAATTGTTGTTGACATCGGGAATATTGGATGGTGGACCGAAATAAGCAGCTGATTTCATTTCAAACATTCAAAGATGATCCAATTGCGACGAAATGTTTTTCAGAGTTTCTTATTGCGTTATTTATACCCTCCACCATAGTATGGAGGGTATATTAATTTTGTCATTCCGTTTGTAACTCATCGAAGTATTCATTTGCGACCCTATACAGTATCGATATTCTTGTTCAGGGTAAAATTATAAGGCGATCTAGCTAAATCCGTCCGTCTGTTGTAATCACGATATCTTCTGGAGAAATTGAGACAGAGCGCCATAGAGTCGTCTTTTGTCTGCAGGCAGGTCAAGTTCGAAGATGGGCTATATCGGGCCACGTTTAGGCATAGCCCCCATATAAGGGCACCGACCAATTCTCGATTGTTTGGGGATCTTAAGCGCGCTTTTCAACCGAATTCGCTGAAATTTTGTACACTGGGTTCTTTTTGGGTAGCAAAAGTCTCCACTAAAAATTATAAACATATCCCCACTTTTTCTGATAGCCCCCATATAACGGTACGCCCCAATTTACGGTATTTAGAAGGTTTTATGCGCGTTTTTAAACCGAATTCGCTGTGATTTGGAACAATGGGTTCTTATTGTGTACCATGTGACTCCACTACAAGGTTTAATCATCGGTACACTTTTTCTAGTTGCCCCCTTATAACGGTACCCCCCCAATTTACGGTATTTTGGGGGGTTTTATGGGTTCTTATTGGATACTAAAATTCTTCACTAAGAACTATAAATGCTGGTCTATTTCTTCGGCTAGCCCCCATATCAGGACAGTCCCAATTTTTTGTATTTTGGGGTTCTTGAGTGCGTTTTTCAACCGAATTTGCTGAAATTTGGTACATTGGGTTCTTTTTAAATACCATATAACTCCACTACAAATTATAAATATCGGTCCACTTTTTCTGGTAGCCCCCATATAACGGTACCCCCAATTTTCGTTATTTTGTTGGGTGCCAAATTTGTTCACTAAAAATTAAAAAAAAATATTGCCCCAATTTTTTCGGGTAGCCCGCATATAAGACACCCTAAATTTTCGGTACTTTGGGGTTCTTAAGTGCTTTTTTCAACCGAATTCGCTGTAATTTGGTATTTTGTACTCGAATATGGTAAAAACATCTTCCTACCAACAACTCTTTTACACTTTTAGGGGTAGTTCCCATATAACCCCCTTCTTATATTAAAATAGTCAGCTGATTAGTTCCGTGTGTAGGGTTTGTCCCCATATAGGCGTATTCGACGATAGCATAGGGCATAGTCGTTACTCGAAATAGTCAGTTTTACCCTTCGATTTATAGAATTCTAAGACGATTTAGCCTTCGGTTGTAATCATTCCGCTTTCTAAGGAAATCGTGATAAAAACTCGATTCTGACGATAATGAAATATATCGGCCTGCATTTATACATCTCACCCATATAATTATACCTCCTGAAGGATATGTTCCGTGTGTTGGGGTTGTGTCCCAATTCTATTCTGCCATAATATGGGGGTAGTCGTTACTGGGAATAGTCAATTTTTACCCCACAAAGACAATTTAGCCATATGTTGTAATCATTCCGCCTTCTAAAGATATCGTGATAAAGATAAACCTGACAATAATGAAATATGTCGGCAGACATTTCCTCCATATAGTGATACCTGAAGCAAAGAATTGAGATAAAAAAATAAAAATATTGGGTTCAAAATTGACATATACCGGTCATTAATTGGGCATAGCCCTCATATAATGTATTCCCCAAATATTCGCTACTTCCTACACTATGTAATCAATATTGGTCCCCCTTTAGGCATAGTCTCAATAACTTTGTAATCTAAATTACAGTAGTTTGAGGATTTTATACTCTATCAAGCGTTATCAGTATCAGTCCACTTTTTGGAGCTCACAGTTTTTTAGAAAAATCCCCATTACAAATTGCTGGAATTTGTATTTGGTGTACAAAAGGGTTTACATAAATCGGTTTGTAGAATTACCGGTATATGCCCAATTTTTGGTATGTTCCCTATATTTGCATTGCAAGTATCTGTGAGTATACCTATGGTGGAGGATATCCAAAGTTCGGCCCGGGCGAATTTAATGCTTTCATCACTTGTTATACCCTACACAACTATTTTGTCAGGGTATTATAGCTTTGTGCAGCCCCAAGAGTTTATAACGCCGCGAAATATTGGTCCTAGACTCACCTTTAAGTATACCGATCGTCATATCTCGACTAGCTGAGTCGATCTAGACATGTGTGTCCGTCCGTATGTCCATTATAATTTGTAAACACGATACTGGTCACAGTTATGGACAAATCTTCACCAAATTTTTCATGGAGGATAGGTTCGGCCCAATGAAGACCCCTATTGTTCGGTTAATATTTTAGGGATGAAATGGTCCAAATACTTAATTTTTGTCGATTTTTCTGGTCGCTCCAGAGGCCGCAGTTATGGTCCGAACATAGTGAAATTTTACATGGAGAAGAAGATCGTGCCAAAGAATAAGCATGCCTGTTTTGATAAAGATCGGTTAATATTTAGCGGTTTTATTGTGGGGCGTATATACTTGCTCCTGAAGGACATATACTCGAGAATTTGATAGTATGTCCAAGATGAGTTGTTAACCTTCAAATTGATACCAAACTTATGGCTGCATGTACTCTGATGTGGGAGTTATACGTAATTAGGTAAAGGTGACTATGTGCATAGTATTACTATTACTCCATTAGAGGGCGGAAATGTCACGCTGATAGCTTTGAAAATGTACATGAACTTCCGATTATGGTCAAGGACGGCGCCTATAGTTTTCAGCGAAGTTGAGATTTCATTCAGGGGGTGCAATGAACCGGAAACTTTAATTTTGTCAGATTTTCTAGTCGCTCTAGAGGCAATTGCTATATGCAGAACATCACATGCTTTACAAGGTAAAGGGGATCTTACCAAATACTTAGAGCGGCTGTTAAGATGATGATCGGTCAATATTTCGAGGGTCAAATCATCCAAAACCTAAAGTGAATTTTTTTTTTATTTTAAGGCGTAAAAATTCAATTCAAGAAAAAACCAGTGAGCGGAGCAGTATAGTCGGACGGGGCCGACCATACGATACCCTACACAACTACCACGGAACTCAAATTTTCTGCGGATGTTTATTCCGAGCTTGGGCAATATTTCGTGATATTTGCATCCTCTTGCCCGATTAGAGGTAAATAGCACAAAAAAATAAGTTTTCGGTCCACTTCATTCCAAAATTATTATCTGATCATCACCGAAAATTATGGGCGTTGTCCTTGACCATAACTGGAACCTCATGGGATATTTCAAAGCGATAAGCGCTATAGTTCCGCTCTCTAGAGTGATAATGGGTTACTAAATAATATAGGAATACGGAGATACCTGTAAATATTTAGGTGTAACTCCCACATCCGAGCACATACAACAATATAATTGGTATTGATTTAAAGGTCAACAACTCCTCTTGGATATAATATAAACTTCTCGGATCTATGTCCTTCAGGGGTAAATATATACGCTATAGAATACAAATTTTGTCATTTTTCACACAAAAGTCAGGGTCCATTTGACCCGCTAAATATTGACCGATCTCTATAAAAACAGTCATGCTTATTCTTTGCCCCGATCCCCTTCTCCATGGAAAATTTCACGATGTTCGGGCCATTATTGCGGCCTCTGGAGCGACCAGAAAAACCGACAAAAATTTAGTATTTGGTCCATTTCATCCCCTAAATATTAACCGATCTTTACCAAAACAATAGGGGTCTTCATTGGCCAGAACCCAACCTACATGCAAAATTTCGTGAAGATTGGTCCATAACTGTGGCCTGTATCGTGTTTACAAATTATAATGGACAGACGGACGGACACACATGTCTAGATCGACTAAGCTAGTCGAGATATGACGATCGGTATACTTAAAGGTGGGTCTAGGACCAATATTTCGCGGCCTTACAAACTTTTGTGGCTGCACATATCTATAATACCCTGACAACATTGTTGTGTAGGGTATAAAAATTGGAAAATATGCCAGGGTTAGAAAGGGAAGTTGTTGGTCTATAATCGGTAAAAAGGTGCAAATATCTCGAAATATTGCCCAGGCTCAGAATATAGAACCGTAGATAGTTTCATTTTCGTGGTAGTTGTGTAGGGTATCATATGGTCGGTCCCGTCCAACTATACTGCTCCGCTCACTGGTTTTTAATTATATTTACGTTATTTCCAATGAAATATACTTTCGATCGATTTCATGCAGATTATGTAGCGTGTATCTAGCTCGCTTTAAATAAGGTTCACATAATTTTGTTCGATTCATGTAATTGGTACACCATCGACACTTGTTCGATTGAAATAAAATCTTGTATAGATTGCAGAATGAATTATTGATATGTGTATGGTTTAATTGAAGTCTGTTCTGAAAGTGGTGAGGAGTATTATATAGTCTTTAGTTCATTTATTTTGCAACAACACAAATGTATTTAGTTAACTTAACTTTGGGAAGTCATCATTGCGTCTGCAGTATTTATCTACTCATTTGATTCAGAAGAAGTAAACTGACCTCGTCTGAATTTAAAGAAAATTATATTCAAGTATGTTTGGCATTGTTATAGCAATATCTGCACAATGTTCTTAAATTTGTGATCCCGTCGTGATTTCAACAGACAACGGTGGATTCGAAAATTACCTATCTTATGACACTACCTTTTGTGTATATATATTAAAGTACACAAACACAATATTTACACGACAAATGATGCTTACAATGTGACTCAAGGGATTCATGCTAACAACTTGTCATGCACTGTCACGAAGTCATTGTTGTCCATATTTTATGTTTAACGTTACAGGAGACAGGTATAGCACAGGAGACAGGTATAGCACAGTCAGGACATACCCAGGTTGGCGTCATGGGTCTTTTGGTATGCTTTTTGTTAAGGCATTACCATAAGCAGAAAGCTATCACGAAATATTTAAGTACAAGAAAGGTGTTTCAAAACAGTAATTTATAAAAGTAGTCATTTTGAAATCCTGTAAGGTAAAACGGAACTAAAATAGTTTAAAAAATTGTCTTAAATTTTATATTTGCTGAACAAATTCAATTATCGCTGCACTTGCAATTAATTACCGACACCTTTCAGAACAGTTTACTGCGGAGAGATCTACTTACATTTGTTAATTATGATAATGAATGCCTAGAACGTCTACATTCATTAAGATTTGATAAATGTGACACACACATGCACTTGCACATTTTAACACAAGAATAAGCTGTAGTCCGTTCAAAAGGAATCGAATATGTCATACCATTTATCATATTTATACAAAATCTCCATAATACTACTAACGGTTGGGCTATACCAAGTAAATTGACATGCCATCCCTTGCATTTTGCTTGCCATAATCTGTGGGAGATTTACTAGGGGAATAAAACAACTTACAATTAATTACTCTCAAGACTTATGCAGTTTCGTTATCGTTGTACTAAGCTGCCTATAATTCCATACTGCGGTCATAACGTTTTAAGTAAATATGTAAAATGCTTTAATATATAAAATATGGGAGATCAAATTGTTTAATAAACCCAAAATTGAACTCGATTTATGACAGACCATAATAATGAATTCTTGAGAGTTATTCATTCGCAAATTGATCACCATTACCATGGTGCAGTGGTCTGCATATGTCTACTATAGTTACTATTAATAATATGCATAGAATAATTTCCATGCCAAATTATTAAATTTGGACCGATTTTATGTCAATTTGTATTCTAAGGTGCTACGAACCTAACGAAACCGAATCTAGTCCGGCAGTTAGGTGAGGGCATAAAAAGTTTAAACCGGTCGAACTTAAAACCATACTACATCCTTAATTTTACTTATTGTGCAAATATTTGTTACATGCAAAATAATACGAGGTAGATATAGAGTTAGTTTTGAGAATATGCATGCAATTACATTCTGAGTCGATCGGTCCATGCATGCGTCTGTCTATATTGATTTTGAATTGGCCCAAGGACAAACTCTACTGATATTGGAGAAAATCGATTCAGATTTAGATATAGCTCCCATATATTGTTTCGTCCGATTTTATGTAAATTCTGCACCAAACATCCAAGGGTTGATACAAAATTTTGCACAGCGCCTTGAAGTAGGTCCATACTGATGTGTACGAAGATTTTGTTTAAACCGGTTTAGATTTTGATATAGCTCCCATATATAGTTTCGCCAGATTTTTGGTAAATGATGCACAAAACTCCCAATATTTCTCCGAATCAAACAAAAAATTTGCACTGCGCACTGAAATAGGTCCATATTGATGTATGCGAAGTTTTTTTGTCATCCGATTTTATCTAAAAGATACACCAAACTCCCAAAGTTTGTCCGATTGAGACACAGAGTACTGAATAAAGACCAGTTTAATGTCTGTGGAGTTTTTTTGAGATCGTTTCTGATTTAGATAACTCCCATATATAGTTTCTTCCGATTTTAAGTAAATGGAGCACCAAACTCCCAATATTTGGAGTTAGGTCCTGATAGGAAATTTTGTTAAAATTGGATCAGATTTACATAAAGCTCCCATGGAGCACCGATGAGCCTACGACTCTACGCTATACACGAGATCAAATTGTGGACTGCGCACTGTGCTGCAACATAACATATGGTATATGCCACGATATCTCAATTAAGTCCAGATTTAAATATATGTCAACATATATTATTTTGCTCGATTTCATGCCACACAAAAGAATCCGATTGAGATGCAATCTTTCATAGATTTGAGAATTTAATTAATAAAATATCTATGTAGGTCCCACATTTAGTTACGTCCGATTCCATTTCAATGGTCCTCTAAAGAATATATGCCTGTTCTATCTACAAAATATTGTATATATTAGCGTGTCTTATAGATATCCAAAGTGGTGAAGAGTATCTTATAGTCGGCCCGTCCGACCTTTGGTCTTACTGTTTTTATACCCTCCAGCATAGTATGGAGGGTATATTAGTTTTGTTTTTCCGTTTGTAACGCATCGAAATAATCATTTCCGACCCTATAAAGTATATATATTCTTGATCAGCATAAAATTCTATGACGATTTAAGCATGTCCGTCTGTCTGAGATAGAGCCCCAAAATGTAGCATAGAGTCGTCTTTTGTCTGCAGGCACTATAAATTATAAATATAGATCAATTTTTTCGGATAGCCCCCATATAAGGATACCCCCATTTTCAATATTTTGGGGTTCTTGAGCGCGATTTTTAACCGAATACGCTGAAATTTGGTATATTGGGTTCTTATTGGGTACTAAATGTCTCCACAAAAAATTATAGATATAGGTCCACTTTTTCGGGTAGCCCCCATATAACGTTAGCTCCTAATTTCCAGTATTTTGGGGTTTTTTTGATTGTATTTTAAGGGTACCCCCAATTTTCGGTGCTTGGGGTTCTTGAGCGCGTATTACAACCGAATTTGCTGCAATTCGGTATTTTGTAGTCGTATATGGTAACAAATCGCCCTACCACAATTTATTAATATTCGCCCCATTTTTGGGGTAGTCCCTATATAACCACCTTTTTTATACCCTTCACCGCACTGTCTTTGTGCATATGTTTGTAACAGGCAAAAATAATCGAGATAGTGCGAAATAATCGAGATAGTGGGATAAATCGGTTCAGATTTAGATATAGCTCCCATATATATTTTCGTCCGATTTAAGGTATATGGTGTACCAAAGTCCCTAAATATCTTTCGATTTGCACGAAATTTGGTATAGCCTACAGAATTAGGTCTAGAATGATGTGTGGTAAGTTTCCTGGAAATCGGTTCAGATTTAGATGTAGCTCCCATATATTGATTCGCCCGATTTTAGGTAAATGGGGCACCAAAGTCCTTGAAAATCACTTGATTTGCACGAATTTTGGTATAGCGTATTGAATTAAGTGTAGAATGACGTGTGCTATGTTTCGTGAAAATCGCTTCAGATTTAGATATAGCTCCCATATATAGGTAAATAGTGTCCCAAAGTCCCTATATATTTTCGATTTGCACGAAATTTGGTATAGCCTACTGAATTAGGTCTAGAATGATGTGTCTTAAGTTTCGTGAAAATCGGTTCAGATTAAGATATAGCTCCCATATATATTTTCGTCCGATTTCAGGTAAATGGTGGTTCAAAGTCCCTGAAAATAATTAGATTTGTTCGAATTGTGGCATAGCGTACTAAATTAAGTCTAGAATGATGTGTGCTAAGTTTCGTGAAAATCGGTTCAGATTTAGATATAGCTTCCATACATAGTTTCGTCCGATTTTAGGAAAATGGTTCACCAAAGTCTCTGAAAATCATTCGATTTGCACGAATTTTGGCATACCCAAAGTTGTGAAGGGTATCATATAGTCGGCCCAGTCCGACTTTACTACTTTCCTTACTGGTTTATATAAAAATAGTTATGTGATTTGTTCCGCATTTTGAGTTTGGTTCTAAGACTCTGTTGTAATCATTCATCTGCGGAGGATAGCGAGATAAAAAATTAGAACGTATAGAGGTTCTAGAAGGAGTGAACCGATATTCCCCATCTTCGAATTTGAACTAAGTTTGGAAGAAATAATAAGATGGGCAAAGTTTGGTCCAAAGAAACATGGGGTCTAGATCCAATATTTCAATGATGCACATTTTCACCGTTTTAAAGTGTATACACCCTCATTAGCCATAAAGCTGAGGGTATAATTATCCATTAAAAATGTCTGACATTTTTATTATGTTTTACATTATGGTTTACATAATCCGTTTTTAGAAACCTTTGTATAGGTCCACTATTCGCATGTTCCCTATATTTTCATTTCTAGTACCTGTTAGTATATCTATGGTGGAGGGTATCCAAAGTTCGGCCCGGCCGAACTTACCGCTTTTTCACTTGTTTTTTTTTTAATTTTACAAAATTTCGCACATCGCAGTTAAAAGTGTCTAGAATTATGTGAGTTAAGTTTCGTTCAAATTTTATATAAATTGTGCATCAACTACCCAGGATTTGTCCGATTGAAAAATTTTAGTAGTGTACATATGGACGATAGAATGACGTGTTATATGTTTCGTTGAAATCGGTTCGGATTTGGTCATACCAAATGTGTCGTAATAATCTTCATGGTAATGGGTACAAATTATAATAACTTTTAACATTAACAAGCACAAAGTGTCATTATCTCGTTATATGAAACATATGTACGTGTGTACATATAAAGTCAAGCTTTTAATAATTCGAATAATATATGTTGTGTTATTTGTATAGTTATATTCCATGTTTATGAGATTCGTAAATAAACTTTATTGCCCCGGCAGACCGACAGACAGACGAATTTAGCACACTCAGGACGTACACATTTATAGTGTATGTAAATATACTACAAATTACAACAATCATTTCGTAAGTCGTAAATGACATCATCAAATAACTGTTTATGTTCTGTGAAGATTTCGGTCTGTTTTGTTTTCTTATTCCTCCATTTATATACACACGAATATATATTAAACAAATGTCATTGTGTAATAATCATTCATTAAGTTTACATCCTGATTATTTGCGTAAAATATGTAAATGAAATTACCACCTCTTACGATGATGTTTACAATGTTCCGGCGAACCGACAATTGCTTGCAACAGTTGGTAGAAACGATGTTTGCCAGTAAAGCAATAAGATAATATTTCTATATAATATTTATTTTTATATCCTTCATTTAAAAAATCACCTCACTTAAAATCACCTCTTGTATATACCCAAAGTTGGTCCCGTCCGGATTATGAACATTACTTTTTCGGAGTATTGGTGTATTTGGATACATGCCTATCCATATTTGAATTGCTTACTCAAGTACTAAACTGCTGAATACAAAATTTTTATTCAATTCTGATTAATAATACCAATATGTTCTCTTCTGATTCCATACGCAAATTATTTTTTGTCAACACATATTTTCAATTGCTTTGGATGACTACAGTCAGTTGCTTAACTGGAGATAACAGGGGATTAAATTACAATATCACAACAAAATCTTTTAAATTATGTTGTCAATGAATTAAATTTTTTTGTTCACTTATTTCCAAATACTTTTATTCATAATAATAAAATGCTTGTAATCAAAAAACAAATGCAATTGAAGAAACTTCTTTACAATATAAAATTCTGATTAACTATAATGGATTTGACTAACAACAATCTTTAATAAATTCGAAATATTCGTTTGAAATTTAATTTTATCATAAAAAAGTCAAACTTCGTGCTTGGCGATTCATTGAATTTAACTGGATTCTTGGTTGCTTTCAATCCAATATCTTACTACCAACAATTTCCAATTACTTATGCAAGAACAAGCACCATCCACGTTGGTATATAACTATCGTTCCTTTATACCCGCAATCAACAATATTCCAAGCAGAATAGTGCATAAGGTAAAGTAAAAAAAATAATCTTCTTAATTATTTTTTAAGTTGAAGAATGTATAAGGTGTTATTGTTGCAGTATACATAAAATAGCTTAAAGATGTATGAAAGTCGAATATTTTATACATGTTTATATTTTTACAAAATAAATTTTAACAAAATGTATATTTACTGCGGGTGAAATTTAAATTGCCAGCCAGTATGGTAGGAATCGGAACCCTTTTATCTATCTATATATATATATAAAATAGAAAAAAATTTGTTTGTTTGTATGTTACCGATAGACGCAAAAACCGCAGAACAGATATTAATGAGATTTACACAGAATGTCAAGACATGCCCTGAAAGTAACATAGGCTAGATAGAGTTTAAAAATTCCGCGTGGATGAAGAGTTATATCATCAATAGTGAACATACCTCAAAATTTCTGAACATATAATATGGATATATCTTAAGAACGGTTACAGATACCGTCTTCAAAATCTGTCTGAATAACGTAGGCGTATATACACATCATCCATTCAAAAATGAGCGCGGTACGATTGGAGATAAATGCACGCCCCGTTGTACTTAAATAATCTACACATAGAGATAAATATCCTGAAAAAATAAAAATGCTAAAAAAGATGCTAGGTGCTAAATCAATTTTTTGGTGCTAAATCTAGCACTAAAAGAGCTAAAATGGCAACACTGATGAAGACAATGTCAATGTCAAATTATCTGAGAAAATTAAAGTGTCATATTACAGACTCTCATATTGGAAACATGGGAAAATAAGGACAAAAACAAAACAAATAATATGGGCCTATATTAAACAATTTCTGAAAATAAGTTTCTTATTCACCACGGATATATAATACTAATACCGAAAATGCTCCGGCAATGGCTCAACATGTTTCTCACCCTACTGGAATGCCAATTAAAGTTACCTTGATTATAAAATACGGCTAAGACTTTCAAAATACCAAAGATGGCGGTGCAGAACCTGTATAGATTATTATGTGCATATATTTTTATGAACCCAAAATAACACATTATTGTCCATTCGGTTGGAAAATGTGGCTAAAACCTCCACTTTTTTCTAATGGTGGAGTGTGTAACAATGTTGCCCTATATCTTCTATAGCCTCACAAATTCTACCTCTGAAATCCTGAATTGTCATTGAGTTGTTGCAGTATGCCATATCTTCTACGTGGCCCCAAAGTAAGTAGTAGTTGTATAATTACAGTTTCTATGTAGTAAATTGTGATCATCTCTGGAGCTTCGACTATCAAAATAATTATACAGCTGTCGATAGTGTCATACATTCACTGTAGCCATTTATCCAAACATATTTTCAGAAAAGTATCGTCGTAGGAAAGATTGTTGATGTAGGCAAGATTATTATTATAATTTTTTTTGTTGGAATTCCGGTTCATATTCATGCATTTAAAGGATCAAATCAACAATGTCATGCCATTTTGGATAATTGGCCAGATTGCCTTGTCGTTTTACCTGACCTTTAGTTTAAAAACTTTGTAAAATCAAATTTCGGCAATAGCCCGGGAATGGAGCACTTCTTCACTGTCATGATCAGTATCCTTTAGTTTCAGATCGGAACCCATGCAAGTGTTTGTGCCAAATGAAAAGACGACTAAAGCAAAAATGTTTTTGCAAATTTTAAACTTAATTTCTTCGCAATAGTGTGTGTGAAATATAAATACATATGAACCGATTTAACCCAAACTTAACACAGATAATTCTAAGCCCAATGAAAGTTTCGTGTCAATCGGACAAACCCTGAAATTTTTGTGCAGCTTTTATATGAAATCAGACAAAACAGTAAAAAAAGTTTTAGTCGGTATTGCCGACAGATATGTATACATCAGCCTATGATTTGAGGAGGTCTTCAGAATTACATCGCTATATCTTCGGAATTATCGTTTTATATAAGGATATCTTCTGATCAAATCAAATCGGTTATTCAATTCGCTTCAAATTAAATTTACAAGTGTGTAAAATATTGACACTTTGTGGGGGAGTTACAAGTAGGAGAAGCCCAACGGGTCCCATCTTCGGACTTGATCTAGGGTTGGTAAAGATAATAGGTAGTGCAAAGTATGGTTCAAATCGGACATTCCATTTGCCTTATATTGGAATTATAAATATTTAAAATGTTGATTCTTTATGGGGGAAGTACCAGAAGGAGTGAACCAATATCTCCCATCTTCGGACTTGATCTAGGCTTCGAACTTGATTTAAGTTTGGATGAAATATTACGATGTGCAAAGTTTGAGTGAAAACGGTTACTAAGAGCTATCGTACGCAGCAGGCGGCCAGTCAGACAGAATTGTCAGAAACGGGTTTGTGTATACACCCTCCATAGCCATAAGGCTGAGGGTATAAATATATGTGTTAGCTATGTGTAATTCTGAACTGATTTCAAGAAATGTCATTCCGTTTGCAAAACTTTTCCATGCACATTATCATACCGAAAGGAATATTACTTGCATTATTAGGTTTTTGGAGTCTAAAATCCTTGCTGTATTTTGAAGGGTTTATCCGAAATTTTCTGGATTTTGTGGCTGGCATTTATCCGTTTAGAAATATATAATTTCAGGTCGATATTTCGATATAGCCCAAAGGCTAAAATCCTTGCTGTATTTTGAAGGGTTTACCTGTATTTTTCTGGATTTTGTGGCTGGCAATTATCCGTTTAGAATAGTCAAAATCCGCTAAACAGATGTTACTGAGATTTTTACAGTATCTCATGCTATCCGATAGAAGTAACATAGGCTAGATAAAATTCTAAAATTCAGCGTGAATGCGGACTTATAGCATCAAAAGTAATCACACATATTAAATAATATACCTATTCTATTCTTATATCTTAAGAAGGGTTACAGATTTCCACTTCAAAATTTCTCTGACTATCTTCCTTACAAATACGTATCATCCCTATACAAATTGGCGTGGTAAAATGGCGGTAATGTACTTCCCATTGCATTACATCTATCTATACATATGAAATAGACAAAAAAAATCGCTGAATAGACTTTCGCAGTCAGTCATGTCATCGCATTGAAGTAAGATAGGCAAGATAAACTTCAAAAATTCCGGGATGTCGATAGCATCAACAGTTGCCATAACTCTGAACTAATATTGGTTTTCTATAAATTTATCTGAATATCTTGGATAAATCGGCTCATGTAGTGTGTGTAATACTCAGATAATTACAGATCCAATCTTAAATGACCAGGAAGTTAACAAATTGGTCCAAATCAAGAACTTTCGACTCATAATTTTTGGTCCTATTATGACATTATCAGTAATGATAATAACCACCAATTCAGTAATTACACTGACGTCTGCTGCTTTTCATCTCTCCATTATCATCACATATTGGAATAAAAATTGTGTAAAATGAAAAAAAAATATTGACATTATAATTTTTACATTTTGTCAGTTTGTAAAAAACATTTTAATTCTGAAACTTTTTTGAATTTCAATAATTCTACCATTATTGGAGAAAATGACTATGAATTCAATAAAAGTATGCATCAGCAATATATAAAATAAATCTAAATCGAAATGCGGATTCAAAGTTTAAAAAAAAAACATAAATCTTTGGTGGGTTATCAAAATGTGTCCATTACCAGAAATTAAGTTTAGTTGACCAAACGGATATGGCTGTATAGATGAAACGACTAACTAATTTGATCTAGGTTTCTTAAAAATACTAAGATATATACAGCTAAGACCAATAATCCATTTATGTTCGGTAATGCATTCTTTTAAAACCCTTTTTAGACAATGAAACAATTAAAGATACAAAATCCAAACTTAACTAGGATTATACATCAGGGATCTATGCTATATTATGCAGACATACAGATATAAAGGTTGGTGGAAATGAAGGATTGTATTAGTTTTTGAACGATTAATGAACAACATGTCAATATTGAAGAAAATATATTTGTGTGTGCTACTATTACAACTGATTAAGACACGTCAAGCCAAATTTGTTTTCAATATTACCACAATATTTTAATCTTATGAATCGAATCAAATATTCTAATACACTAGCCTGCTGCTACCATATTATTACTGATATTACACTACGAAATGTCTAAAGTTGAACAGTAATGTTTGAATTTGGGGCTACTATAATACCTATATATTTCCTATCATTAAATATTTAACCATTTTCAACCCAATGTTGCAGTAAGTTTGGCAAAAGGGTCAAATAGCACAAAATAGCAGCTTTTAAACTAAATAATATGTCAATCACTTTAGTAGGGGCAGCGAAGCGCCACGGGTTCGGCTATATATCTATATATATAAAACAGAAAAAAATTGTTTGTTTGTTTGTGTGTATGTTCCTGTTAGACGCAAAAACCGCTGAACAGATGTTAATGAGATTTAAACAGAATGTCATGACATGCCCTGAAAGTAACATAGGCTATATAAACTTCAAAACTTCCGCGTGGTTGCAGAGTTATAGTATCAATAGTAAACATACCTCAAAATTGCGGAACATGTAATATGTGTATATCTTAAGAACGGCTAGAAAAAAAATTTGTCAAAATTTGTCTGAATAACGTTGGTGTAAATACACATCATCCATTAGGGCGAAATGCAATCCCCATTGCATTTAAATGATCGACATATAGAGAATAAAAAAGTTTTGTTTGAAAAGTCAAAACCGGTGAACAGATTTTACTGAGATTTTTGCAGTACCTGATGCTACCCAATAGAAAGAATACTGGCTGGATAAAATGCTAAAATTCCGAGCGGATGTCGAGTTATACCATCAAAAGTATTCCCAACTCTGAAATAACATAGACATTTTATGCTTATATGCTGAATTGATTCGCAGAAATTTTCGCAGTCAGTCAGTACCATGGAAGTAAGATAGGAAAATAAACTTCCAAAATTCCGCGATGACGAGGAGTTAAAGCATAAACCGTAATCATAACTCTGAACTTATATTGATTTTCTAATATTAGAATATCTTGAATAAATCTGTTCATAAAAGTATGTATAATACTCAGATAAGTACAAATCCAATCTTAAATTACGAGGAAGCAAAAATTGGTCCAAATCAGAAATTTTCGACTCATAATTTGTTGCCCTATTATGTTATTATCAGTAATGATAAAAAAACCACCAGTTTTGTAATCCCGCGAACGTCTGCTGTTATCTATCCATTATCTTTGGAAAAAATTCAGTTGAGGAACTTTTTTTGTTTTGAATTTCAATAATTCTACAACTATTGAAGAAAATAAATATGAATTCAATAAGAGTATGAAACAGCAATAATTGGGAGATATCCAGAAGCGAAATGCTGATGGTGGATTAAAAGTTATAAAAATCTGAAATCTGTGGTGGGTTATCATTACGTATTAAGTTTAGTTGATCAAACTGATATGACAAAAACTATTATTTCGAAGATGTATAGAGAAAACGACAAACTCAATTGCCACAAATCTATCTTCGGACTTGATCTTGGTTTTCTTAAAAATACTAAGGTATGTACAGTTAAGACCAAGTCTAAATCTAGGTTCGGTAAAAATATTATAATGGGACAATGCATTATTTTGAAAACCTTGACAGGAATAATACAGCAGGAATTATTCAACAGGAAGCGATATCAATTGGAACGAGGAAGGGCTCCCAGCCATATAATGGGGAATACGGAAAAAGAGTTTTGGGGTAATGGAAATGAATGATCGTGTTGGTCTTTGAACGATTAATGAAAAACATGTAAATATTGGAGAAAATATATTAGCGTATAATCATATTGAGATAAGTCAATCCAAATTTGTTTTTAATACTACCACTGTTAATCAATGATTATTTAAAAATGTATTTGTAATCTATTGAATCGAATAAATTATACATTAACCAGCTGCTACGATATAATTACTGATATTACACTACGAAATATCTATAGCCGAACAGTAATCTTCGAATTTGGCTTTTAACTGCTTTTAACTGCATACAAATAGTTTTCTACGTGAACATTCCCATGTTAATCACTTTAGTAGGGGCAGCGAAGCGCCACGGGTCCAGCTAGTATATATATATATATAGAATTCTGAAATTTGGAATGTGGGTCACTGATGGAAAGTTAGAAAGATGTACAAAAGGGTTTTTGAAAATTCGAACTAAAAGTGCACGAAAAGTACTAAACCTTACTAAATTTAGTTCTAATTGTATGGAAGCATGTATTGAACATATATAGCTAGAATCTTGAAATTTTATATGGAATAAAGGTTGGGAAGTGGTGTTGATGTACGGAAATGGTTTAAGACGTTCGTACTTATGTGTATAAAAAGTACAAAATTATACTAAATTTGGTACTATTTGCATTCAGTTGAGTGTGTAGAGATTTAATCCTTATAATTGGAATTAGGACTACTAGTGTAGTACATGATTGAGGTATTTTTATAAATCGTACTTATGTGTACGAAAAGTACTAAATGGTACTAAATTTGGTGCAAGTGGGAATAAAATTGACTTTGGAGTGTTACATTGAGGTAGTTTAGGAAATTCGTACTTATTGGTGCGAAAAGTACTATGTCGTACCAAATTTAGTACAATTTGGATTTTGCTTGAAAGGATAGAGCTGAAAACCTGAAATTTGGAATTAAGATTACTGTTGAAAATTGAGCTATAGAGACATTTTTGGAAATTCGTATTTATGTGTACAAAATGTACTAAACTGAAAGAGATTTCGTACAATTTGGATTTGGGTGCACGGAGAGAGGTGGAAACCTAAAATTTGGAATAATGGTTGCTGTTGGAATATAGAATTGAGATATGGAACCATAGTACTTATGTGTACTAAATGGTACTATATTTGGTACAACTTGATTATGTGTGAACGGACAGAACTGGACTCCAGAATTTTGGAATTAAAATTTATGTTGGAGTGTAGGAGTGACATAGTGTAGGAAATCCTTAATTATAGAAACAAAAAGTCGGACCGAACTTTGGATACCCTCCACCATAGTAATACTGACAATTTTTTGAAATGAAAATATAGGGAACATATATATAACTACAATTCTACCAATCGATTGTTGTAAACCAAATAGAAACTTCAGCAACTTCAATGGGGGTTTTCCCTAAAATCTCAAAACCCCAAAATGTTGACATAGTAGGGTGAAACATGTGTATAAAATCAGGCAAATATTCAAATTTAGAGAGCAAATATATAAGAGGCATACAAAAGCGGGACCGATATTGACAACATTGTGTAGGAATTAGCGAATACTTGGCGTTTTCATTATATAATTAAGGGCCGATATAGATCAAGTTCCAACCTAATAATTTATTTTTGAATCAAAATACCCTGTATCACGCAATATTAAATATGTAGGATGTTTTATATATGACCTGGGCCTAAATGCGGGTTGATATAGTTCATTCTCAAACCTCAAGTTCTAGTTTTTATGTCGATATCTTCCAATAAACAAATGATTACAACATATGTCTAAATCGACTAAATCGTTTTAGAATTCCATACTATACAGGGTATGAACTGCAAATTTCGTCTACAGAATATCCCCCATTCTATGGTGGAATGCAGCTATATGGGGATAACCCCCACACGGAACAAACAAGCTAACTATTTTAATATAAACAAGTGAAAAAGCGTTAAGTTCGGCCGGACAGGTACTAGAAAAGAAAATATAGGTAACATACCAAAAAGTGGACCTATACCGACGGATTTTGTTAACTATAATACAAAGTTCAGAAATTTTTAATAGATAATTATACCCTCAGCCATATGGCTAATGATGGTGTACACACTTTAACACCGTGAAAATGTGTCTCGACGAAATATTGGTTCTAGACCCCATGTTTCTTTGGACCAAATCCGTTTCAAAAAATTTAAATTTCATTCAAACTTTGCCCATCTTATTATTTCTCCCAAACTTAGTTCAAACTCGAAGATGGGGAATATCGGTCCACTTCTTCTGGAACCTTCACACAGGGGCTAGGCCTAAATGCGACTATAGTCCATTATCAAACGTTACGTTCTAATCTCCTCCGAATGAAGAAATGATTACAACAGAGTCTTAGAACTAAACTCAAAACGCGGAATAAATCAGATAACTATTTTAATATAAATAACTATTTTAATATAAACAAGTGAAAAAGCGTTAAGTTCGGCCGGGCCGAACTTTGGATACCCTCCACCATAGATATGCTGACAGGTACTTGAAATGTAAATATAGGGAAAATACCAAAAAGTGGATCTATACCGACATTTCCACAACCCAATTATGTAAACCATAATATAAATATCAGAAATTTTTAATGGATTATTATATCCTCAGCCTTATGGCTAATGAGGGTGTATACACTTTGACACGGTGAAAATATGCCTCATCGAAATATTGTTTCTAGATCCCATGTTTCTTTGGACCAAATCCGTTTCAAAAAATTTAGATTTCATCCAAACTTTGTCCATCTTATTATTTCTTCCAATCTTAGTTCAAATATGAAAATGGGGAATATCGGTCTAATTCTTCTGGAACCTCCATACAGGGGCTAGGTCTAAATGCAGGTTATAGTTCATTATCGAACCTTACGTTCTACTTGTTTATCTCGATATCCTACGAAGGTGAAATGAAACTCAAAACGCGGAACAAATCAGATAACCATTTTAATATAAACAAGTAAAAAAGCGTTAAGTTCGGCCGGGCCGAACTTTGGATACCCTCCACCATAGATATCCTGACATGTACTTGAAAAGAAAATATAGGGTAAATACCAAAAAGTGCACCTACACCGGCATTTCTACAATCCGATTATGTAAACCATAAAACAAATTTCAGAATTGTAATTGA